>NW_023270839.1:24859742-25062069 GCF_011800145.1 Mirounga leonina | reverse complement strand
ATAAATAAATAAATAAATAAATAAATAAATAAATAAATAAATAAATAAAATAAGAAAAGAATTACTTGTTCTAGTTTTGTGGATGTAGACACTATCGAAAACAGTATGGGGTTTCCTCCAAAAATTTAAAGTGGAAATACCATATGATCCAGCAAATCCACTACTGGGTTTCTATAAGAAGAAAACAAAAACACCAATTTGAAAAGATATATATATATCCACTGGTATTTTGATAGGGATTGCATTGAGTGTGTAGATTGCTTTGGGTGCTATGGACATTTTAACAATATTAATACTTCCAGTACATGGGCATGGAATATCTTTCCATTTATGTGTGTTTTCTTCCATTTCTTTCATCAGTGTCTTACACTTTTTATTGTACATGTCATCACCTTCTTGGTTAAATTTATTCCTAGGTATTCTTTTTGGTGTCATTGCAAATGGGATTGTTTTGTTTTTTTTTTTAATTTTTATTTTAATTCCAGTTAGTTAACATACAGTGTTATATTAGTTTCAGATGTACATTATAGTGATTCAGCACTTCCATACTATACCAAGTGCTCATCACAGCAAGTGCGCTCCTTCATCCCCATCACCTGTTTCATCCATACCCCCTACCAACCTCCCCTCTGGTAACCATCAGTGTGTTCTCTATCTATAGTTGAGAGTCTGTTTCTTGGTTTGTCTATCTTTTTTTTCCCTTTGTTTGTTTGGTTTCTTAAATTCTGTATATGAATGAAATCATATGGTATTTGCCTTTCTATGACTAACTTATTTCCCTTAGCATTTTACTCTGTAGTTCCATCCATGTCATTGCAAATGACAAGATTTCATTCTTTTTTATGGCTGAATAATATATATATATATATTCCAAATCCTCTTTATCCATTCTTTAGTCAGTGGACACTTGGGCTGCTTCCTTATCTTGGCTATTTTAAATAATGCTGCAGTAAATACAAGGGTACATGGATCCCTTTGAATTAGTGTTTTTGTATCCTTTGTATAAATACCTAGTAGTGTGATTGCTGGATCACAGGGTAGTTTTATTTTTAACTTTTTGAGGAATCTCCTACTGTTTTCCATAGTGGCTACACCAGTTTGCATTCCCACCAACAGTGCACAAGTGTTCCTTTTTCGCCACATCCTCTCCAACACCTGTTGTTTCTTGTTGTTGATTTTAGAGGTTTGTTTTCTTGATTTCTCTTTTTTGATAGTTCATTATTAGTATATAGAAATGCAACAGATTTCTATATATTAACTTTGTATCCTGCAACTTTACTGAATTAATTTATTAGTCCTAATAATTTTTTGGTGGAGTCTTCAGGGTTTTCTATATATAATATCATGTCATCTGTAAATAGTGATAGTTTTACTTCTTCCTTTCCAGTTTAGATGCCTTTTATTTCTTTATTATTATTATTTTTTGCCTAATTGCTCTGGCTAGGACTTTCCAGTACTATTTTGAACAAAAGTGGGGAGAGTGGGCATCCTTGTCTTGTTCCTGATCTTAGAGGAAAAGTTTTCAGATTTTCACCATTGAGGATGATATTAGCTGTGGGTTTGTCATATATGGCCTTTCTTATGTTAAGGTATGTTCTCTCTATACTCAATTTGTTAACAGTTTTTTTAATCATAAATGGTTGTCGAATTTCATAAAACACTTTTCTGGATCTATTGAGAAGATCATATGATTTCTATCGTTCATTTTGTTAATGTGGAGTATCACATGGATTGATTTGCAGATGTTAAACCATCTTTACATCCTGGAATAAGTCTCACTTGATTATGATATATGATCCTTTAAATGTATTGTTGAATATGGTTTGCTAATATTTTGTTGAGGATTTTTGCATCTATGTTCATCAAGGATATTGATCTCTGATTTTCTTTTTTTGTGGTGTTCCTGACTTTAAAATTCTGAGTGTGTGTGGCCATGCATACATGAGCATGTTTGCCCACATGGGCATACAGCTGGGCTCTGGACGCTCTTTTCTTCCATGAGGATATAACAGCCAATGCGGAGAAAGCAATGGCTGGGAAAGGACTAGGGTCATCCATTTGAGCTTTTTCTGGAATTGACCCCTGCCACTTTGCCCTATTCCCGTGCTAGTTTACTCCAGGCACATTGGGTAAGGATTGGCCAAAAAGGAACCCCTTACTGTTGAAGGAATGAGCAAGGGAAGACCTGATATTCTTTTCCTGGTCCTGAAAGTGTGAGACTCCCTCCTTTTCGTGCACCCGGCAGTATGGCCACTCCCTGAAGAAGTGTAGGTTTTGAATTCAGACCTGGATTTGTATTCTACCTCTCCCACCAACGGCTGCATTATTTGGAAGCCGTTATTTAAATTCTTTGAACTTTAGTTTCCTCATTTGTAAAGTGGGTATAAAATAGCTATCTTGAAATGACATTTAAAAAAAATTTATTAGACATCTGGTTTATTCAAACATTAAACCTACTGAAGACAATTAACAGAGCTCAAGGAGTAGGGGGAAAGAAAACCTATCCAGCACCTGCTTCACTGCAAATTTCCTGGGGACAGAATTTCTGCGTTTTGTGCTACAGTCTCATCCTAAAGCATCCGCATGTGCTTGATATTGATTAACTTGAATAGGAGATGAGAAACTTTCTGTACACTCAATTTGGCAGGTAGCATTAGTGGTACAACTTTCAGAAACATTCTTAGGCACAAGAAAAAGCACTGCCTACAGTGAGAATCTTTGATAATCAAAGAAAAGAATGTCACTAAATATAATCTTACAAATAAGAAGGAAAATACACACACTTTTGCCAATGGACTGCTTTACATATCAGGAAAAATGTCACAATGAGATCTTCTATGAAATTAAAACACTAATTGTTGTACTCAACTTTTAATCGATTCTGAAGTTATTTTGTGGAATTAAAATTCAGAGAAAAAGAAAATTGATTTAAGCTAAGTGGAATTTAGGGAAGAAATGCAGAACTAATAAGGAATAGTAGCTGCACTTCTTTGGTTAACTCATTAAAAAAATGTCAAACATTTTCAGTCAAATTTTGTTAAAAGAAAAAGCAGGAGATCACCATTACAATTCAAGAACCAAGTCTAAATATGCACTTGACAATAAAGCACATTTGAGTATGGAGTGAAAAAAGTTTTCCAAAAAACTGTCAAACGTATCCTCTCCAAATACCCAAATAATCACTTCTGCAGGTCTCTTGTTGAGTGGAATCATAATGAACTGAAGATTGAAATGATACTGTTAAGAATAAATGGGATGATGTACCTAAGGTGTGTAGTACTAGACGAAGCCATATAAATAGGAACTGTTCCTTCATTAAAATCCAGGCTCCCTGCAATGGCATTGTGTATCATTTTAAAGGTAGGGATTTCTATTGTGAAAGCATTGCTAAACCTGGTCAAGATTTTTATTTTTATTTTTATTTTTTAATATACATATTTTTAATTTTATTTATTTATTCATGAGAGACAGAGAGAGAGAGAGAGGCAGAGGGAGAAGCAGGCTCCCAAGGAGCAGGGAGCCCGATGCGGGACTCGATCCCAGGACCCTGAGATCATGACCTGAGCCGAAGGCAGACGCTTAACCATCTGAGCCATCCAGGCGCCCAAGATTTTTATTCTTTATGAAACTTTGGGGAAAGGAAATAAGCAAGTCTACCAAATAAACTGAAAAAATAAATCTGGATTTAGCAGCCGTAAAGATGGAGGAGTTAAAGGCTAAGCTGGGATGGGACAGAGATACAAATAAAGAAGATCTTTTCTTATCTGTAACACGAATATTGACCCATCTCTGTGTGGGTGTTGGCAAAAGAGAGAAAGGCTATCACTCTTCACTGGGACACCTTGGACATGCCCTCACATTTTCACAGCAGATGAGCAAAACTCTTGCTGAGGAACTTACTTTCCATTCTTTTAATATTTTAAAAGATTATTTATTCAATCAACTGCACGGTGAAGGGAAAACATAACATTGTTTACAGCTAAATATCAATAGAATAAAAATAGGGAACAACAAACCACACACACAAAAAAAACACCTAAAACCAAGTCATTGTTTATAAGTTCTTTCTATATCACTACTTAGACAGAATTAATTTTATGTAGCTGCTACCGAGGTGTGTATACCATTCCATGTTCTACTCTTTTCCCACTAATTTATATAGACCCTTATTTCTATAGTCTTCACACGTAACATTCCAAGTGGAAATATTTATATTGAGAAGTTTTATGTCTATATCACAAGCTATAGAGTTGGTTTTTTACTCTAAAATAGATGTTTATTCTATATACTTACTCAATGCCATTTCAGTACAAATTCTCCTCCCCTTGTCAAAAGCTCTGATAACAATTAAGAGATTTATCATCTTTTACCAAATCACTCTCTAGAAAGACTGTATTAATACTAATCAGGGCCCCCAGCAATGGATAAGTACCCTTGAAGTGGACTTTTCCCCATATTCCCCAACAGTGCATTTGTAATTCTCTTTTTTGCTAACTTAACGAGAGTGAAGTATCTCGTAGTTGTTTTGATTTTCAGTTTTAAAATTATGATGAATGTGAACATTTTCCTGTTTTTTAAAACCGAACTATTTCTATCTCTTTTGTGTGAATTATCTAATCCGGAGGTTGGCAAACGATGGTCCTTGGGCTAAATATAGCCAGCTGCCTGCTTTTAGAAATAGAGTTTTATTGGAACACAGCCATGCTCGTTTGTTTGCATATTGTCGACTGCTGCTTTTGAGTTATAATGGCAGAGTTGAGTAGTTGTAACAGAGCAAAGGCTAAAATACTTATTGTTTGGCCTTTTACAGAAAACGTTTTCAGACTCTCATCCCATCTCTCCGCTCTTTATTCACTCTTGTTCTTCACTTTATGCTCCACAATATCAAAGTATTTGTAGGTCCACTCCTATCATGATAATTTATATTTTCGTGTCTTTACACATGCTCTTCCCTCTGCCTGGAATTTCCATACTCCACTCTGCCAGGAAGGTTCATCCTTCCAAATCGTCCTCAAGAGGTACTCACGCCATAAAGCACTCCTTTTAATTCCCATTTACAATGCTACTTTTTGTTGGATGATATTGACTGTGTGAGAATCAAGAAAACAATGCCTGGGAAAGCACTTTGTAAAACTACAAGGTGCTTTATAAAAGTAACAACTTCTGGGGGCGCCTGGGTGGCTCAGTCGGTTAAGCGGCTGCCTTCAGCTCAGGTCATGATCCTGGAGTCCCAGGATCGAGTCCCGCATCGGGCTCCCTGCTTGGCAGGGGGTCTGCTTCTCCCTCTGACCCTCCCCCCTCTCATGTGCTCTTTCTCTCTCTCTCTCTCAAATAAATAAATAAAATCTTAAAAAAAAAAAAAGTAACAACTTCTAATAATAACTGTTGTTATACTTGCAGCATCAATGCACATCTTTGTTTCTACTTTTATTTCAAATCATTTACAAGGAGCTTTTTAGACCAAAGCACCCCGGTTGGCTCTCATGGAGTAAAGGTTCTGATAATAACTTTTCTATAATCCCTCTTTATTAAATATCAACAACATAGGTGCCTGGACTAGTTATTTCGGCAACACCAGAGGCTAATTCAGATTAATTATTACGTGTCTCATCAATTATTGAATAATCATTAGGATGACTCAGACATCAATCAACCAACCAAAGAGCCTAACTATCTGAGCAGTCTTTTTGTTCCATCCAGAGAACAAAGGTTGGAATCCTTTATATTTATGGAAACCATAAATATAAAATATAAAATCCTGAGAAAATATGCTAAACCAAAAAGCCATTCTGTGTTTTGGTTACAGCAAATTATGCAAGTCAGACAAGAGAATACCTTGGAGAAGAGTTTCATATATTCGCCCCCCCCCCAAAAAAGAATCTGAACTAAAACACACATTATAAATCTAAAATGGTGCCTAGAATCTTTGGGAATTCTACTTATCTTTCCAAAATGTCTACTAGAACACTGAGAACATAGATCTGCACTAATATATCTATATCTATATATCTCTGTCTGTGTCTGTGTTATATATCTCTCTCTGTAGATAGAGAGGGAAATAGATTTCTTTAGTGGGTCTGCATTCCTCTGAGTGTTCCTCCCCTCCTTTAGGAATCAAAAATATCTCAAAGAAAATATTTTCATGAAGTATGTATAAAAATTGTAATACAATGTTGCACGTGCGCCTATGTGTGTGAACTAATTCGGTTTGCTAATTTAAGCAATGATGTCCAGTGAATCCAGGTAAGAGCTTAGAGATGTGCTTTGTGCAAAGTTTAATATATGGGTTGAAAGCCACAAGGTTGTGGCTCAGATTACACCGAGTGAAACCTCCGCCCGTTGTGAATGCTGAGTTCCAGAGACAAAAGCTCTTAGTTATAACTGCATTTCTGGAAAGGAGGGCGCCGCTCTGCTCACCACTTCCATTAAGGAACAACTTCGTATTTTAGTGGTACCTTTCTCTCAGGAAGTATGATACAGGGTAAGGTATATATATATATATATATATATATATATATATGCAAAGGAGGAAATTTGTTATTGATTTTCATTTCTACTCTGAAATTACGTGAAAGCTCAATGGCTTGTAGCAGTATCTCGGTCAATAAGGCTCCATTTGAGACCACCTTGAAGTTCAATTCTCTCCCAGTCCTTTTAAACTTCCTCTGGGGTCAGATTCTTTTGTATTTCATCATCTTTGGTGCTGAGATAATAGGAAGCTTTTTATTCATAACACCACAGAGAGGATTTTGCTAAAAGTAAAACCGAAGTGTTCCCAGACACCAAAGTTCTACCCCTCCTTTTTGGTTACAAATCAACATTGCCAAACACCAAACCTAAAAATCCAAGGAAAAAAAGAGATCAAAAAGGTGAATAGTAGGACTCCTTATTGTAAAGTGATTTTTTTTTCACATTAGGGTGTTGCTGGGTTTTGGGGGGGGTTTGAACGGCAGAGGCACTAAGTGCAATGCTTTATCCCATGGGGATAGGGGGAGGTCATTTATGTCAGACTTACCATTATGTGTGTGCACATTTTGTTCATAATACTTGTTAACGTTTATTGAACATTTACTGCATGTTAGTATGCTAAGTCTTTATACGGTTTCTGTTCTGTAGGGAAGCAATAAGTCGTCTGTGTGAAGCTGTCTCTGGGGCAAATGGAGCCATTAAAAAGCGAAAGGTAAATACTGGTATGGTTTTTTTGTTCTCTGTTTCTCTAACTAGGGGAAAGAGAATATCAAAATAGTTGATTCTACCATAGGAGCTAAAGTGCAGAATGGCCTTTACAAGTTGCTGTGATATCAGAGATGCACTGAAAGTTGGTCTTGTCTCTCACATTTTTCTGACTTGCCTGACACTCTCTGAAATGGTGATGTCTTGAGGGATGGAATGGAGAGAGCACCTGGCGTTCAAGTAAAAAAATCTGGGTTCCAGTCCTGGGTGTTTACTTACCTTTGGGCCTGGTCTCTCCTCTCTCTGAGACCCCATGCTTGTTCCTGTAAAGTAAAGTTAAACCAGATGACCAGAGTGGTACCTTCCAATTTCAGTATTTTATAATGTATCTATTCTGCATTTTAACATTTAGAATTTTTAGACTCCTTGGCCCATTTCAAATGGAAAGGTGGGTGCTGGTAGGGGTGAGATAATAACACATGAGTAGAAGGAAATTTTCATGCTGAAAGAAAGCATAAGATTTGATGTTACATAGACTTGGATTTAAATCCTGATTCTGCCACCTGCTGTGTGATCTTGGACAAGTCCTTTCACCTTTTGGATCATTGGTTTCCCCAACTGTAAAATGGGAGAAAAGAGCACATACTTTATAGAGTTGTGTAGAATTAAATGAAATGGTGTCCACAGTGTCTGTCATATATTAGGCTTTCAATGGCAATGGTGGTTAGTATTATTGTTATTTAGTTGTCAACCCTAGAACATTTAGTTGTTTTGGAATGTGCAAAGGGGAGGTGCAAAGGGTTTTAAGATAACTATGTAAATCATGGAATTGTAGATTGTTTAAGAGAGAAGGACTTTTTAGAGATCTTCCAGTCCAGCCCTCCCATTTTGTCAGCTACTAGACTGGTTCAGAGAAGATTTGCCTTGAGTCACTCTGATGATGGTGAGTGCCAGCTATAGAAACCAGGTCTTCAGATTTCCAGCTTTGTGCTTTATTTCCATACCACCCTGCCTCATTCTTTATTAGTCTTCATTATTTTGCATAGGGCTGAACCCAGTGTCACCCAGAGTGACTCAGATGAGCCACAAGGCATGGAAAAACACTGATAAGTGGCCTTTGAATTCTATTAGAATTCCCTATTTACTAGTTTCTTTGACAAAACCCATGGCCCCAAAGTAGCCTCTGGCCTCCTCCTGCCTCTCATAACCTCTGCAAATAGGATGCTTTTACTGGATGGTCCTAACAAACAGGCTCACTCATTTAAGACTTTCTCTTTTCAAAAATAGGGAGTCCACACCCCAAAACAAAATAAAACAAAACAAATGAGGTTATCATCTTTCCAGAAAGTACACATGGAAAGAAAAATATATTGAGTTAATTTCCTTTGATAGCTAGCATTGATTGCATACTTAATACATGCCAGGGACCCTTTATGCACTATATTATCTTTATACTCTTTTTCCTCCCAATTTAAAAAATTGTGGTAAAATATTCATAACATAAAATTTTAACCATTTTAATCATTTTTAAGTGTACAGCTCAGTGATACTATGTACATTCACATCATTGAGCAACCATTGCCCCTATCCATCCCCATAACCCTTCATCTTGTAAAACTGAAACTCTATACACATTAAACAATGACTTCCCAGTCCCCCATTTCTCCAGCCCTGACAACCACCATTCTACTTTCTGTCTCTATGAATTTGACTACTCTAAGTACCTCATCTGAGTGGAATCATACAGTATTTGTCTTTTTGTGACTGGATTATTTCACTTCATATAATGTCCTCAAGATGCATCCGTGCTTAGCATGTGTCAGAATTTCCTCCCGTGCTCATTTCAGCAGCACATGTACTAAATTGGGATGATACAGAGAAGATTAGCATGGCCCCTGGGCAGGGATAACATGCAAATTTGTGAAGCGTTCCATACTTTTGTAGCTGGGTGGTGAGCGTTAAAGAGGGCACTTGAAGTAATGAGCACTGAGTGTGGTACAGAACTGGTAAGTCACTAAATTCTACCTCTGAAACTCATAATACAGTATATGTTAATTAAATTGAATTTAAATAAAAAAAAAAGACATTCCTCCCTTTTTAAGGCTGAATAATATTCCATTGTATGTATGTAACACATTTTGCTTATCCATTCATCTGCTGATGGATACTTGGGTTGTTTCCATGTTTTAGCTGTTGTGAATAATGCTGCTATAAATATGGATATACAACTATCTATTCAAGTCCCTGCCTTCAGTTCTTTGGGGTATATAACAAGGGGTAGAATTGCTGGATCACATGGCAATATTGGTTTTGATTTTTTGGGGAACTGGGAACTGCTATACTCTTTTCCATAGCAGTTTACTATTGTACATTCCTACCAATTGTGCACAGGATTTCTATTTCTCCACGTCCTTTCCAACACTGGTTATTTTCTAGTGTTGTTGCTGTTTCTGCTTTTGTTTTTCACTAGTTACAGTTGTATCTAGATTTTCTATTTCTTCATGATTAAGTCTTGGTAGGTTTAATGTTTCTAAGAATTTGTCTATTTTATCTAGGTAATCCAGTTTGGTAATGTGCAATTGTTCATAGCACTCTCTTATAATCCTTTTTGTTTCTGTTGAATTGCTAGTTACATCCTACCCCACTTTTGTTCCTGATTTTAGTGATTTGAATCTTATTTCTTTTTTTCTTAGTCCATCTAGCTAAAGCTTGGCCAATTTTGTTGATCTTTTCTGAAGAACTTACTTTTGGTTTCATTGATTTTGTCTATTGTTTTTCTAGTCTCTGTGTCACTGATCTCTGCTCTAATTTTTATTATTTCCTTCCTTCTACTAGCTTTGGGTTTAATTTGTTCTTTCTTTTGAATTCCTTAAGTTGTAAAGCTAGGTTCTTGATTTGAGAGCTTTCTTCTTTTTTAATGTATGTTTATAGTTATAAATTCCTCCCTTAGCGCCACTTTCACTGTGTCCCATATATTTGGTATGTGTGTTTTTCATACTTTTTTTAATGATCACAAAAAAACCTAGACAGCAATTCTTTCTTTTTTTAGACTTCTGGTATTCAAAGGGCCTGGAGAGTTCAGCTAGCCCAAACTCTCATAGGAATTACTTTTATATAAAGCAGACCCCTACTCCCAACACTTGGGGAGAAGGGAATGTACCAGAAAAGTTCTGAGGGCTCAGATTTCACTACTTACTAAAAAAATTTGCTGCATTCCATTTTTTAAAACTTTTCATTAAAAAAAAGAGGGATTCCATCTCATTTGTTTTGTGTAAAGTAAAATAGAGAGGAAGAACATGTGTTTTGACCCATTTTTAACACTTAAAAAGACTAATATTATTCTGTAACAAAATCCTTAACTTAGAGTGTTGTTTTGCTATTTTTAAAGCCTCCAGTTAAGTTCCTATCTACAGTACTTGGCAAAAGTAATCTTCAGTTTTCGGGGATGAATATTAAACTGACCATCTCAACATGCAGCCTCACATTGATGAATATTGACAACCAACAGGTAAGATCATGAATGTCATTTATAGTTTAACATATGTATTTTTCTAGAAAAGTCTGGACATAATAAAGAAAGTAAAGTTTCAGAGTGTGCCTTAAATTTAATAAGGCACAAGGGAAAAAAATCTGCCAAGGATTTATGCATAACAATAATTAGAACAACAGTATCATTAACCCGTCACTGGCGTTTAACTGCTTGCATACTTGCCTCTACCTAATTGGCTTTGTAATAGGGACTAAGGTGCAAATAACATTGTAAAAACCATTTGGCAAATCAAATTCTTGAGTCGGTTGTTTATTACTTTCCACCAGTGCTCCCCAAAGAGAAAGCAATTCCATTTTCAGAACTAACAGACTGTGTGTTGGATGGATGGTACAAATGAAGGACAGAGAAGAAGGGTGATGTTAGGGTGAATAGTCTAGCAGACTGAAATTTAAGCATAAAACATTTTCTTCCAACTTTTAAGGTTGAAATGCTGTGTAAAATGTTATTACATAACACAGTTTTTTTTTTCTTTGATGATTTATGATACCATGGTATGCCTGAGTTCTCATTGTGAACCTTATTTCTCAAAGAACAGCGTCACTGAAGCAAATATAGAAGATAAACAGGCACTGGACTAAATGTGTACCTTCAACTAGGGCACTGTTTGACTTGCTTTCTTATTTTTTAAGCTAAATTCCATATATCAGGTTATTTATGTGTGTTAGAGTTTAATTCTTCTTGGTCTAATATGTTGTGATTCGAGGTTCTTAACATTTAAGGTTTTACTCTATGGAGTACTGTTGATCAAGGACTCATGGAAGGTTGAATGTGTAGTTGGCTGTGATAAAACACCATGGAGCTTAGAGGTCACATGTAGGTTGAAATCCTGGCTCTGCCACTAACAAACAAGTTACTCTATCACTCAATTTTCCCATTAGTGAAATGACATTATAGTACCTATTCACAGAGTTTCTGAAAGGATGGATTTAGCAATAGTATGTAGCATTGGGTTATTTAGAGGATTAAGTAAGATCATCAATGTAAATCACTTGGCGCAGTGCAGTACCTATTACTATTATTTACTCAAACATTTTTCCTATTTCCTTGAGACATTTTCATAAACTCAGTGCTTAACAGGGAAAGCATATTTTAAAACATAAAATTATAAAATTTTCAGTAACATATAAATACAGTTATATACATTTTTTACTCCAGTGTTTTTGCCAAAAAAATTCACTTGCAGTTTTGAGGGCTGCTTTGTTTTCTAAGTTCAAAAGCAGAGTAAAATATATTGCTTCACAGTAGTATAAAACTCCATAGGGGAAAATGCTTAATATGAAATAGTTGAAAATAAATTCCTGTCTAGCTGGGTCCTGATTGGTTATCCAAGAGAGGGGATACCATTGGTATGACGACAGCAGAACATTTGAGGCTGTGCTTGGAAGATGCAACAGATCTATGTGGAAGGGAAAACAATCAGTCTTTCAGATGCTTTGCCCATAAGACGTTTGTAAATGTAAAATTTATTTTTAGTTTTCACCCATGTGTATGGTACCAAGGGTGCTTATTGCCTTGAGCTGTGAGATCTCATTGAGTATAGAAGCACTTGCATTATCTCAGAATTTTGTAGGGGAGGAAGAGTAAGCAAATCTACAGCCATCATGGTGACGGCCTTATGCGCAGAATATAACTAGCATTTAAAAAAATGTTCTTTCTATGGGGTGACTGGAAGGAATGGGGAATTTAGGAAGAATAGGGTTGTGGTATGTGTGGTAGGGGCATAGTTTATTCTCATTGCTTTCTCTTCTACTACAATTTTTCTGAGCTACTGCAATTAGAGGGGGTATTGTCACATGCCCTTCATCCTTCTGGCAGAACAGAAGTAGGGACAGTGGCATGGGTGGCTTCCACTACCAGTAGTTATAGCAATGAGTGCCTCTGGAAGTGAGACATCTTTTCTGCACTGGTGGCATGGTTATGTGTTCAGCCCACTGGTGGAGTGAGGACCAAAGTTAGGATCTCATTGACCTCACACCCAGGTGCTGATTTTTAAAAATAATTTTGAACCATTCTGCAGGCCTATGGGAAATGGTTTGGTAGTGGTGGTGATGCGGCGGGGGTGGGGGTGGGAGTAGCATAAAAACGATGTGCAACTGCATCTGCTTCACTCAAGAAGCTTTATAAATCCCATCAAAAGGGCAAGTAAAATGTTCAAGGGAGGAAGGCAGCAGAGAAGCGACCTTATAGTTGTACATGAGAGAATGATTTACTAATTAAGTTCTCCTTAAAGAAAGCTACCCTTTGAAGTTCTAAGATAAATACAAAGAAATAGTAATGCCTCCCTTCCCTGCCCCCCAACTTCTAAGATATACTTTGGACTGAAAACATAAACAGGTTCAAGTTTGTAGATACATTCATAGATGACAGAGTATTTATGGGTCACGCAGTTCACATTCATCTTCAGCCACTGAGAACAACTTCAGGATTATAAGCATTCACTCCCAGAAAATGTCTCAGAGGCAGAAAATAAAATTATATTAAACATGTCATGCTTGCAATTTTTAAAACTTACCATATTTTGGGATGGAAAATACATTTTGGAAAAGCAAGTTTTAGGGATTTTTGTATATTTTAGAAATTCAAGCAACAGACTTGCTTTACATACTTTAATATGTTAGGGACTTAAGCAAAAATGTCAGGCTCAAGAGCTCCCACTCCCACTATTCTTTACTCATATCTACAATCCTACCACCAACTCTAACAGCTAGTGAAATGATACTAAAAAGGGTAATAGAGATAAAGAAGGTAAAATAGGCAGAAAATGGAGACATCCTTTAGTCTCCATGAAGAGAGACCAGGCAGGTAGTGCTTACTGTCCAGGGACAAGGAAAACAATGGTGCAAGCATAATGATACATGGTGAGTGCCACCTGGCCTCCATGTTGGGGAGACAACACTGGGAAACATGGCAGTGCAATACCTTCTCTACGTAAAGGGATATTGGATGCTTTTTCCCACATGACCATAGGTCAAGGGCTGCCAGATCTTCAACTTTTGGGGGAAAAAAAAAAAGATGGAAATCTGGGAGTTTTGCTGCACTCTCTGGGTTATGAGATGTTGGTCTTTAATTAAAGAATTAAAATTTGAAGCATGAGACAAACAAAATAGATCTGTGTCCTTAGGGCAGCCAATGTAGGACAATCTAAGCAAAAATTTATTATATGCATAGATCCAGAAAACTACACCCCCATCACCCTACATACTCACAAGGTTTTTAAAGTTCCCTCTCCCCATTCCATATCTCCACCCTCGCCCCTGTTCACAAAATAAGGACCAGAATCTCTCTAGAACTCCTTTCTTTAGTTCCCATTAACCCAGATTTGAACCAGGTAGGCTGGTTCCAATACGTGTTAACTTTAACCTTTAAAACAAGTGATTTTATGCTTTTAAAAGGGGTGTTAAAATGCTACCATTTTCTATCTTCAGTAAATACAAACAAGCATTAATTTCAGTAATCTCTGTTTACTATCTATTTTCCCAAGACCAATGAACCAACCATCAGGAGGGGTGCATTGTGGAGTCCAGATCTTTCTCCCCAACGTGAGCCTTCCAACCCAACAAGGAGTCATTTTCTTTTCTTCTCCTCTTGCTCCCTACTCAGTCCCAGAGAGGAACCTAATCACACTTCCTGGTTTGAAGACCAGTTTTTTTTTTCTATTTCCTGACATGTTTATCTGGAGGTACATGCAACTGGTTAGTTACCTGTGCCTTGGCGTCCTACACCCAACCCCAAATTCAGTTAATTCACATCATACAATTATCTATGCAGACTCACCTAGCTGCAATGAAGAGCTGTTTGAAAATGCAATGAAAGTGAGGCATGGGAGAGGTTAAGTGCTAACATCTCACCTCCTATTATTTCCCTATCTATCCTCTAACTTACCAAGCTAGTATTTAAATAATTATCACCCTCATCAGTCCTCTACGTTACAGAAAAGAACCCCCCTCCTTAAACTAAAAGACAAGATCACTGTAACATAAATAAGGTTGAGTTGTGATGTTGTATTGGATGTGTCCTTTACTGCCATAATGAGCAGATGGTACCTTTTTATTGATCACACCTACTGATACACTGTTTTACTGGGCAATTATACAATTTCAGAACCTTAATAACCACAGCAACATGCTAATAGGACAGCTTTTCTCACCTGGCAAATTCTTTTATAGGAATTTGCCAAGTTTAATATCCCCAAGTTAATTTATAAATCAGTTATTTGAAGCTGGAGCACTTTCCCTTATAGTGGTTATTTAAATCATAAAGTGGTTTCAATAATAAAATAGGGGCGCCTGGGTGGCTCAGTTGGTTAAGCGACTGCCTTCGGCTCAGGTCATGATCCTGGAGTCCTGGGATCGAGTCCCGCATCGGGCTCCCTGCTCAGCAGGGGGTCTGCTTCTCCCTCGGACCCTCCCCCCTCTCATGCTCTTTCTGTCTCATTCTCTCTCTCAAATAAATAAAATCTTTAAAAAATAATAATAATAAAATAAAACAGCACAATACAATAAAAAGTAGTGTTTAAAGTATGTGAACAATACTATTGGCCAAACAAACAAAATACACAGAACAAGAGATTTTATTATCTTGAATGCTGGTGCATAACCAATAACAAGCTTAATTAGAGGAGGAGACAAAGAGGGAAACTTCAGATACTGAGGTGGATTTCTGGGCAGGTTTAAAACTTTTAAAGGTTGAGGGCATAATTGTTCAGTCTTTTTTTAGATGTAGGGCTTTCCTTTTACTTGACATGTTCACTAAAACAGTTATGCTATGAAGTTCAACCAAAGTCTTTCACCTGTGAAGTTAAATGAAAAACAGAAAGCGAGTAAAACAATTTCTCTATTATGTAAGAGTATTAGAAATAGTTTGTTTTGTTCTTTCACATACATTTTAATGTCTAAATTTGAAATTTTATTATGGACGTCTTAATTTTTGAGTTTTAAAAATGGTAAGACAACGAATTTTCTTGAATTACAGATCATAGTATCTTTATAAATGATCAAGATACATGTACAAAGTTTCAGATGCTCTTGAAAACACATTCTGAGATACAGCACACATGATACGTATTTCTTTTTGGGTTTGCTTCATACCCAATTTATTTTACACGAAAAATTTAGCCTTTCATCACTGGCTTGGACAGACCACAAAGTGGAATCTTCAGAGTTCTCTCAGTAGGCAGGCTTTCAGTCCAAATGATTCAGACATATTGAGTCCTAAATTGGATGTATTAGTTACATTTTCTCATGTAATTAATATCACCGGGGTCTTGTACTGGTAGTTTGTCTTGGTCGTAACTTATTCTTGCAAAACCATCCCTTACAGTGAAATGTGAAAGGTATTTTCTCCAATGCAAGGAAAATAATCTGGATCAATAACAAAGTCAAAGCCGCAGGTGTTTCAGGAACATTCTTGAAAACCGATTTCCACAGTCCTAAGATGTGTTTTCTTCTTCCTTAACAATTCTTCTTCGTAACTGTGCAGTCACTGCCCTATTCTATTCTGCAAAACAACAACACACACACACACAATTTTTTTTTTGAGGATCAAGTTTTTCATTGGCACGGTACGATCTGGATCTGGAATGAACCCCAAAGGCAGTGGGAATGCTGGGTCTCTCCTCAAGTAGTTTCCTCCTCTTTTAACAGCACGCAATTACTCTCTATCAATAATCTCATCACAGCCGAGTTCTTCGGTCAGGCGATTGACAACCATAAGTGAAAAAAGCTCTTCGATAAAAGCCAACTGATCAAACGGGGTCTTCTCATAATGCATTTGAAACCCACCATCCAGGGCTGCTTCCCTAGCTCTGGATGTTCTCAGAAACATCTTGTTGGCTTCTTCAAGGGCCGCTGACACTCTGTAGCCTGCACCACTCAGCTGCTCCTCTTCCGGATAATCATAGTCGTCCTCCCAGTCATCAAATTCCTCGCCCTCGTCCTCGCTCTCGAAGTCAGGGCCCGCGAGCTGGCCGGGCTGCTCCCCAGGGCTGGGCCGGTTAGCAAGGCCTCGCTCCCCCTGCGGCTCCGCCATTGGCTGGGCCGCCTCCTCCTCCATTGGGCCTTCCTCCTCGAGCTGCGGCGGGGCCCCGTTGCGGGGGGGGTTCGGGGATGGCTCCCGGCTCCCGCTGCCTACCTCCATCTGCGGAAGGTCACCCTCGCCAGGCATCACATCCATCTGCAGGTCATTGCTCTCTTCGTACAGCTCGGACAGCTCGTTCATTTCCGACATTGTACACGCAGCTCAACCTCCCGCAAGGCGTTTTTGCAAAATCGGAGCTACGCGGACGAGCCGTTCTGCGCGTGCGCAAACGCCGTGCGCTTGCGTGACCCTGTGCGTTTGCGCGACCCCCAGACACCGCCTCGCGCTTGGCGTGCCCCTCGGGCGGGGGCTGCTCACTGCTCCGCGGGGGATGGTGGTCCCGCTTTCGATCCGTTCAAACTCCGCAGCTAGACGCTCGGCCTGTGCGAGCGTTACTTAATCTCCCCTTTCTTAACCGTTCCGCTGCTTGCGATGCCATAAACGTGAAAATACAACGTTTAATCCTCCTCCCCCTGCCCCTTACCCCTCTGCTCTCTCCAGCTCCTCTTCCTCCCACCCCAGGCAAAATCGCTTCTGCTCCAAGGTGTTAACCCCCTTTCATTTGTACGATTAGGATCTAAATCCACACGGCCAAATCACACAGCGTTCCCAGCCACCGATCAAAATACTGAGAGCTGATCCATTCAGCTCTTCTTCTGTTTTCCCCATTAAAAAAAAAAAGTTAAATTCACAAACATATTATCTATCTCCTTAAAAACACATATGCTGGGCGCCTGCGTGGCTCAGTTGGTTAAGCGACTGCCTTCGGCTCAGGTCGTGATCCCGGAGTCCCGGGATCGAGTCCCGCATCGGGCTCCCTGCTCATTGGGGAGTCTGCTTCTCCCTCTGACCCTACCCCCTCTCGTGCACTCGCTCTCAAATAAATAAATAAAATCTTAAAAAAAACATATGCTGAAGAAGTACTTGGTTCCATTTATTTTCGTAGGAGGTAACTTCCCATTGTCATCAATTTGGTGTGCATTCTTTAAATCTTTTTCCTTTGCATTTATATGCATCTTTACGTCCTCGTGGAAAAATCTTACTTGGTGTGTGGGTTTTTTGTTTTTGTTTTTGCATGCCTTACATAACTTCAATTACAAAACAAAAAGCCCCTCAGCAATGTCTTGAAGATTTAGCTTTGTTAGTATACACAGATGAGTCTTTTTTTCCTAGCATTTCATTTGTATAGCTATACTATAGTTGACCTAATTATGCACAAATAATTTACGATTTTTCGATATTATAAACTATGGTTAAATCACATCCATATGCACCAATGTTTCTCTAGAACAAATAACCTACGAGTGGAAAGGCATAATTGTAGGGTATGCATACTTTAGGGTTTTTTTTTTAAGATTCGTTTTGACAGAGAGAGACACAGGGAGAGAGGGAACACAAGCAGGGGGAGTGGGAGAGGGAGAAGCAGGCTTCCCGCGGAGCAGGGAGCCCGATGCGGGGCTCGATCCCAGGACCCTGGGATCCTGACCTGAGCCGAAGGCAGACGCTTAAGGACTGAGCCACCCAGGCGCCCCTGCATGCTTTAGTTTTAACACACAGTATCAAACTGCTCTCCAAGATTGCTCTCCTCAGCAGTGTTTGAGAATATCCTTGCCACACATGGTTTGGTTGAGCAATTTTATCAATTTAATGATATCTTGTTTTATTTTCCATAGCCTTGATTTCTTGGAGATTGAGTATTTTTCAATATGTTTATTGAAATTTGTGTTACTTAAGAAAATTAACTGGTCTTATTTTTGGTTTATTTCTTTTTGTTATTGATTTGTAGGAATTTCTTATAAACTATATGAATGCTTTGTTTTACATGTTGCAAATATATGCTCCCTGTCTGTTGTTATTTGTCTCGTTTCACGGGTCTTTTTTTTATACAAAAGTTTTAAAATGAGTTTTCCTGTAATCAAATTGAAGGGTTTTTTCCTTCTTTTTCTTTCTATTACGATGGATTTTCCTACTTCACAGATCACAAGCATAACTTTTTATTTGTCTTCTAATATTTGAATAGATCTTTTATGGATAAAACATTTATTTTTTTTTATTTTTTATTTTTTTAAAGATTTTATTTATTTATTTGAAGAGAGAGACACAGCGAGAGAGGGAACACAGGCAGGGGGAGTGGCAGAGGGAGAAGCAGGCTTCCCGCAGAGCAGGGAGCCCAATGCAGGGCTCGATCCCAGACCCCGGGATCATGACCTGAGCCAAAGGCAGATGCTTAACGGCTGAGCCACCCAGGTGCCCCTGGATAAAACATTTATATAAATACTATGAGGACAGGATTTGTTTATATATTTTTTACATGTATCCAGCTAACTCAGCCAACTCCACTAATTTAATCACTGTCCTTTTGTTGGCTGTTTGGTGCCACATTTGTCATAGACTAAAAGACAATGAATATGTGAGTTTGTTTTTAGACTTTGTATTCAAATGAATTTCTGCCGTTTTATAGTATGTCTTGCTGATAAGGAAAATCTCTCTTTGTTCTTTAAAAAATTGCCTTAGCTCTTTGCACATTTGTTCTTCCATGTGAATTTTAGAAGTAGCTTGAAATGTTATCCGAATGACATAGATGTAATTTTTACTGGAGTTGCGTGGAATTTACAGATTAATTTGGGGGAGAATCGACATCTTTACAATATTGTCTTCTTATCCATAGAAGCGATATATATCTTTCTACTTGTTTGTGTCTTATTTATACCCTTCGATAAAGTTTTCTAAAAAGCCTTACATGATTCATACTAGTTTTATACTTAGGTACTCTTGTAAAATATACCCCTTACCGCAATACAATATCTGATTAGCTATTGCTGGTATGTAGGAATGACAGTTGATCTTTATATATTGATTTGTTTTTAGTAATCACTTTTCTTTTTTTTAAAGATTTTGTTTATTCATTTTACAGAAAGAGACACAGTGAGAGAGGGAACACAAGCAGGGGGAGTGGGAGAGGGAGAAGCAGGCTTCCTGCAGAGCAGGGAGCCCGATGCAGGGCTCGATCCCAGGATCCTGGGATCATGGCCTGAGCCGAAGGCAGACGCTTAACGACTGAGCCACCCAGGCGCCCCGTGTTTTTAGTAATCACTTTTAACTGAAATATAAATATAGAAATCACAAATATAGAAAAGTGCACAAGTTGTAAGTGTGCAGCTTGATTATTACAAAATGGACGTATTTGTGTAACCACTACCCAGATCGAGAAACACCATTTGCAGGATCCCAGAAAACCATTTGCTTTCTCTTCCTTTGCCCCACTATCACCATCATCCTGATTTGAAACAGAATAAAATATTTTTTCCTGTTTTTTTCTGAACTTTATAGAAATTAAACCATGCAGTGTATATTCTTTGTGTCTAGCTTCTTTTGCCCAAGAAATATGTTCTTTGCTACATAGTAGTCCATTGTTTGAATATCACAGTGATCATCATTGGGATTGTTTCCAGTTTGGGGCTATTACAAACAGGACTGTAATTATCTTTCTTGAGAAGATCTTTGGTGCAGTATTCACACAATCCATTGGAATACAGCTAAGAGTAGAATTGCTTGACCATCTTATGTAAGCAGAATTGTGTATAGATTAGGTTAAACAATTCTGACGATGAGATTAGCCAATTGATGCACAGTTGGTATTTCAAAGAACCTTCAAAGCAGTATGACAAATACTTCTCTGTAAATTGGTCATTACACTGTGGTTTCCAAACAAGCAAGCCTAAACTCTCAAGTGAAAGAGATCGTCTTCTTGGCTAACTAATGCAGTTCACTGGGATAGTCTACTTCATATTGAAAATCTTAATGTTAGGGCCTTAGTATGCTTTTGGTGGTGAATGACTAAAACCCAATTCAAACTAACTTATATAAAAATTAATAACTAAAATAGAAAAACTCATAAAAAGATAAAGGGGGAAATGTATTGGTTGAAGTGATGGACTAAATATTACCACCAGATTTTTTTTAACTCTCAGCTCTGATATTGTCCAGAGGGAAAGCTTCATTCTTCCATCAGGCTTTTCCCACATGGCAGCAAAAGATGGTTCCCAGAAGCTTTGGACTTAAACTAAGGCCCTTAATGGCAGAGAGAGGTGCATTCTTTCCTATTATCCATTTCAGTTCCTCTCCATGATATTGATTGGCTTTGCTTTATCCAGAGGGTAAAGTCCATTCTGATGGGCTAGGCCTGGATCCCATGTCCAGCTATAAGGAGAGGGGCAGTGATACGGGCATGTCATACCTACTTGAACCTCATGAGATTATTACAGAATGGGGACGGAGTAGTTTCCAAAGGGATGCTGAGCAGGCAAAAACAAAACATACAACTGTATGTCCGTTACTGTTAGATTGTATGTAACTAGGCATAATTAATTTGTAGCATCATCCATGTTTAATCTGTTTATGTTTTACAGATTATTGCAAATCATCATATGCAGTCTATTTCATTTGCCTCTGGAGGGGATCCTGTAAGTATGGACTCATGAAAGCTCTTTTTATAAGAGTTAAAAGAACTTCCATGTAAAGCATGTTAGCCACCACATAACTTTTCCAGTGTTTTATTACAATTTGTGAGTAGCTATGTACAATCAAAGATTTGGCTTTGACAAAATATTTTCTGTTACTGATTTTTAAAATGTTTGGATTAGTGGATGAGCTAATAATATTCCATTGTGTTGTGAGTCATGGAGTTATCATCTGAGATTCTTCTTGTAAGTAACATCTAAGTCATGAAAAACAAATATGTCATACATGTGTTGCCAGTCACCCCTCAACATTCTTAACAACACAGAGTTCCAGGCAGATCCTTTTAAGCAATGGATTTGGCATATGAGGGGAAGCCTAGTTACCATTCCGGCTGTCAGCCAGGGCCACAAAGTCTCATCTAAAATGAGCAACCAGGTTTGCAGAAGCTTGTGGAGGGGGAAAGCTTAGCTAGCAGGAGAGAACTGCAGTTCCTTCCTCCCTAGAGGCCACAGGGTCCTCGTTCCCCATGAATTGTGGGAGACTGAGCAAGTGGTCGCTCTCCAAGCCTACTTTACAGAGTGAAGGGTCATTCCCTGACTCCCTACTCCATACTTCTGAACCAGAGCCGAAGGAGGGAAGCATTGAAGTTAGGAAGCCTGGGACTCACCAAGAAACAGATCTGTTTAAACTGAGGGGGTAGAAGGAGGATTTTGCTGCTCCATGATACTGGGACATTTTTCTTCTCCCTGCAAAGATATAGAAGCTAGAAGAGGACTGAGTTTGATTTTCGTAAGGATTGAACATCAGTAAGGTCAAGAAAACATACGGGGAGCAAATGGAGACCTTGTTCTTCCTGACAATGTATTACCTTCTTTTCTGTTGAGCATTTAATATTAAAGATTGTATCCTTCAGAAATGGGGGAATAAAATCCAGTACAATACTTATTGTTTTTTTTTTCTATCCACCACATTTAGTTTCTCACTTCCAATTGAGGAATCAAATGGAGGGTCATAAATGATAAGACATATAATTCAGAAATCTAAGAGAGGTATGGAACAGTAGTAAAAACTAAATCTGGCAGGTGATGTCACTGCAAAGTTTTGACCTCTATGTTAAATATTTAAAAGGAAAAATTATTGTCTATCCTAAAAGGAAATGAAGTTCTGAAGTTACTCTGTTGTAATCATCGCTTCCCTTACTGGCATCTAAAATAAGCGACTTTCTTCACTTGGTTGTTGGTGTAACTTTTTCGTGTGTGAAATATATAGTTAAATGCTACTTAAATTACCCTACTGTTTAAAAATTTCAGTAATTACTTGTGTCCACATTGGCTACCAGTGACTCAAAATGTTCAAGCATGTCAAACCTAAATCTCCTGTCTTCAGAACTTATTTGAAGCATATGGAAGAAAAGTCCTATTTATAGGACTTCAAATCATTGGGGTGTTTTTTTTTTCTTTTATTAATGGACAATTTTCCCTTTAGGCTTCTCTCTTTTCTCATCTTTAATTTTGGGTATAGTTATTTTCAAATGAATAGATTAGTTCCGTGGTCCTACCATTTAATTAATATGTAAGCCAAATTTTAAGAGCTCTACCTCTTCCCCAAGAGATTCCACAGATGGCCGATTGTGGATTCATTAGCAAACAGGGGGCATGCAGGGTGCCAAGCACATAGCAGTGGCAGCTTGGACCCAGTACTGAACCTGAACTCCCATCCAGCCAGCTTTGTAATCTGACCTCACCGTGGTAACAAAGCGGAGAGGGTTGACTGAATCCAGCCTGAAAAGGCCAGCATTGTCTCTTCTCTTCCTAACGTTATAGCTCAGTCATCCATAAAGGAACTCAAATACTTGCCTTTAGTTATGTAATGAGTTCTATAAGCTAAGGGTTAAAAATAATTATAGGTGTTTGCCCTAAATTTCCCTTTGAACTTTCAAGGGTTGCTGTCATTTTAGCATTGGTATGCAAATCATTGTTTACCCTAGGCCAGGCCGCATGATGTCTGTCACAGTTCTCCCGAATGCTAATTCTTTGTAGATCATCTTCACATGCCTTTAGTTTTTTTTAATACTTTCAAACCACCAAAGCACTGCCCTTACCAAAAACAAATGGTAAAGAATTTGTAGTGCTGTGGGGAAATTTGAGTGGGACCCCTGTTCTTTCTGCAACTGGGGCAAAAAGCCTGCTATTCAAATTTAAAACAGAAAACTGGAGTGACCTCAAGCATTGGCATTCAGGGTCCTCTGGGTGAAGTGCCAGGTTTTGGAGTCAGGGAGACTTGACTTACTTAACCTCTCCTGGCTTCGGGGGGGGGTCCTCATCTATAAAATGGGGAATGAGCACCCTTGCCTCACAGCCTAGTAAGGAGGAAGGGAAGTGATGCACGTGAGCTGCTGGTGCTGTGCCTGGCACCACGTGATGGGAGAGAGCGATCACTCCTGTTGCTAGCACATGGCCATAGCTTTGTTTAGGACACTCCCTGAGATCATTTAGAACTTTACAGCCACCTGGATGCGAGATGCTAAAAGTCTCCATGGCCCAATGTAGTACCTTTCTTTCAACCAGATTTCCTCCCAAGTTTAAGAAATATTGGCTGTTCTTCCTTACCTCTTGACCTTTGCTCACCCTTACCTTTACTCTCTTCTCGAAGACATTTACTTGTCTTCCTCCTGTCAGCCCTGACGACAGTTCTTGGTAATGCTTCTGTATCTCTGTATACTTTCTCCTTTTCAAAAATGCATTCCAAGTATGTCACAAATATATGTTCTTACATTTTTTTTCCATCATTTGTGCCTTGCTTTTAACATTCTTTAGATTCTCCCAGAAATTTACAGTTACAGAATTTTAGAACTCTAAGACCGCTGGAGACTGTTTGGAGGACGAGGTCCCACAACCTCTTTCCCACCATCTAATGCACCAGACAGTGTTGCTGGCGTCCTCCCATCTCTTCGACTTTATAAATAACAGCGAAGCCCCCAGCACTTGTGGCTTTGCTTCTAAATTCATATAAAATAAAGCTCATAGATGTGACCTTATTTATTTACAAGATATTTCAAACCTTTTATCTGTTAGCATAAGATAAGTTTATTTAGGTGTTTGTTATTTTTTAAAATAACTGAAGACAAGTTATGCTGACCCTGAAATCTGCTTCCTGTGTGTTTCGCTGTGGGTTATTAAGTGATTGTCCTTGAGGGTATTATACCCGGGCTTTTATTTCCTGCCAGTTGATTGCATCTTCCCTCTGGAGAGTCATACTTCTAATCTGCAAATGGCATTGTGTGTATATTTTTTTCCCTGAGAACTGAGATAACAAAAAGCATCTTTAATTATTAAAATCTTATCACTCATCAGTTTACTGTTTCAGTAAAAGTCAGAATTACCAAGTGGCTTTTTGTTTGTTTTTACAAAGTCAGCCACACATCTTTTTGAACTCCTTAGATTTTTCATGGGTTCTCTTTTTCAAAAATGATTTTTCCTTTCTAGATATTGATCAAATAAATGCTTTGTATTTTTGCTTTGTTATTTTTTAAGTTAACTCACACTGCACACAAGCAAGCTAACAACCACAAAGCCCAATGTGTCTCTGTAATTGACTTATTTTCTGACATAGATGGTGTCTCTTTGGACAACTGGGAAATCATGGCACCACCTCCTAGTTCATGACTCCTTTGTGGTGGCATAACCCCTGGTATTTCACCTTTCAACACAGGAGACAGTCACAGTCCCTAACCATTTTTTAAGAATGTATGTCCTAACATATTCCCTATGTAGATTCTTTTTTATTCTCAGTAAATAAGTATCACTAAATCTGCCTCTAAATTTTTAATTTTCAACTTCTCTCTCCAAGGGGCAGAGGATGTGGACTCCACAGTGGCTGAACTACACAGTGTGTATTTATATTCCCTCCTAGGATGCTTTTCTTTTCTCTTTAAGTAGAAACATTTGTATGTAAGTCCTTACCTCAGTGTCATGTCCTAAATGTACTCTTATCTTTCAACAGTATAATCCATTCATTTTAAATGCAATCATTTTCCCTTTTTTATAGGATACTACAGACTATGTCGCCTATGTAGCTAAAGATCCAGTTAATCAACGAGGTATGGAAAGCAACTTCTAGATTTTTTTTTTTTAAAGATTTATTTATTTGAGAGAGCGAGAATGAGAGAGAGAGAGTACATGACGGGGGGAGGGTTAGAGGGAGAAGCAGACTCCCTGTCGAGCCCGATGCGGGACTCGATCCCGGGACTCCAGGATCATGACCTGAGCCCAAGGCAGTTGCTTAACCAACTGAGCCACCCAGGCGCCCCGCAACTTCTAGATTTTCTTAAGCGCTGGTATATAGCACCTTTAAAAAGTAACAAGCAGTTCTTTTCAATATACAGAGTGGTGAGGATCACTAGAGTGCTATATTGGGTTCTAGAAATATTATGTGAATTTGAGTTGGAAATAAATAGCCCTGCTAGCAGAACAAAGTAGGAAAAAATATATAGTTGGGATTTAAGTGCCAGTCACTTGAGGGATCCTTATACCCAAAGGCTTATTATCTATTTGTATAATCAAAAGAAAAGCTGTTTTGGTTATGATAGAAGGGACTGGCTGCCACACCCCCAATGAATGAATGAATGAATTACACAGGAGACCTAAGCCAGTGAGATTATTGGTCTCAGCAAGTGTGTGTGTGTGTGTGTGTGCGCGTGTGCGTGCACACACATGCACATGAGTGTATGTGTGTTGAGCCTGTGCATTTGTTATTCGAAGAGTCTGGCATGTCACTGAGTGTTTGGCTTCTTCTCATTTTTGAATCTCAGCTTAAATGTCTCTTCTTCAGAGAGATCTTCTTTGACTGATAGCACTTCCTATCTCTAGTAGCATAACCCACCCTGCTGCATCATAATACTTTATTTCTCTTCTTATTAACACTTAGCCCACATTTTTGTTATTTTAAATATTATTTTTTTTTTAGATTTTTATTTATTTGAGAGAGAGAACACATGAGAAGGGGGAGGGTCAGAGGACCAAGCAGACTCCCTGCCGAACAGGGAGCCCGATGCGGGACTTGATCCTGGGACTCCAGGATCATGACCTGAGCCGAAGGCAGTAGCTTAACCAACTGAGCCACCCAGGCGCCCCACATTTTTGTTATTTTATTTACTTATTTGTTGATGTGTTTCATGTCTGTCCTTCCTACGGAAAGCTCCATGAGGGCAGGAACCTATCTACCTCATTTACTGCTGTTTCCAAAGCACTCATCAAAAAGCCAGACACATAGGTGTTGCAACAAAAATAACTATATTTGTTGAGTGAATGGAAGAGTTAAGTTGATTGGATTTCTCATCCCAGGATTTAGCAAGTTCGCCTAAGTAAACTCATCTCCCGGTGGAACTTTGGGATAAGGGCCTGAAATTTCTTAAGTCATTGGACCTCTTTAGACAGACATGGTTAGTGTTGCTTCTCATCCCTGATTCTGGAACATTCAACTCCTCTTAAGGATGAGTCTTAGGTTGCTTCTTCTCCTCAACTTGAACCTATTAGGGCAGCATCTTGTGCCACCCAAAGGATAGAGTTTGCTCCAACACATTTATTAAGTACACGTGAAGTAGAATTTGGAAATTCAGAGTTATAAAACAAAGAGGTGAAAGTGTACATAGCATGCTGGGGGTAAATAAATAGAACATATTTACTAGAATGCAGATTGTGTATGGAGGAAAAAATGTCTAAAAGACATCTAGAGGGCAGATAGGATAGAACTGATAAGTAGGGACTGAATCTTCAAGTAACTGGGTGGAAAATGCTGTTTACAAAGCAGAGCTTCAGGAAGATTTATTTGGGAATAGGATGGATTCAGAGAGAAACTTAAGGCAAGGAGATCTGTTTGGAAGCTATTATGATAGTCGAAAAGGAAATGATGAGGACCAGCTGCTAACACAGGACCTGGCACGTAGTAGATGCTTAGCAAATGCTTGCCAAAAGAACATGGCTCGATGAAATGGAAAAGCAGAAACAGGTGACAAGAATTAAGCAATACTCCATTGAAACTGACTCACTGTAAACCATATAATGAAGAATGGATAACCATCAAAGATGAGTAGGAGAGACTGAAACTAGTGAAGGGGAATGGGGGTGTAGGAATGGAACACAACAGAAGATACCAGAAAAGAGCAGCCTTTTTTAATTAAGCCTGAGTTTCCCGAAAGAATCACTGCATGCTCTTTTAGGGAAGGGCTCTGAACAAAAAGCCTTTTCTCTTAACCTGAAAGGACAGGGTGAAAGGAAGAACAAATAGATCAGGAAGTCTAGATGTTGAGTAACTTTGCCATCAGTCAGTCACTGAATAGCTCAGGCCTGTCATTGCTCTTCCCTGAATGGTGGTGAGGCATTCACAGACTGATGCTAGTTGCTTGCTTGCTTCTCTAGGGGAATGGGTCTACCTAGAAAATAGGTGATTTAGAAGCATAGGGTAATTTTCTGGGTGCAACTCTTGGTTTAGGCTCAGGTCATGATCTCAGGGGTGTGAGATCAAGCCCCTTGGCTGGCTCCACGCTCAGTGGGGAGTCGGCTTGAGGTTTCACTCTCTCCCTCTGCTTCTGTCCCTCCCCCTGTGCACTCCCTCTAAAATAAATACATCTTAAAAAAAAGAAACAGGGTAATTTTTTTGGGGGGGGTTAAAAAGTTGTCATCTCCTCCTCCTTATTGCTCCTTTTCCGGTCTCCTCCTTCCCTTTCTTATTTATCTTGGTCGTAGAAACTTCTGTGAGAAGCCACTCCCTTGTCATCATAGCCCCTGCTTGCACACCGCTCCAGAGTCAAATCCCTTCTCCTCACCGGAGCCCCTGGACTTTAATTTGTGCCCAGAGGTGCCAACACGGCTTTCAAGCCCACACATAATTATGAATTACATACTAATATAAAAGGGGCTGAGCTAATCATTGTGGCGGAAAAACAATTCCTGGCCAGCTTGGACCCCTCATTTAGTGGGAGAGAAAAACATGGTGTGTTGGAGGTGCATGGAGAAGGAGGGGGGCCTGGACAACAGCGTGTGGGACACAGCAGGGGCTCAGTCAGGACTTGTGGGAGAAATGAATCCAGGCCCAGGTAAAAGAGCCCTCTCATGAGAGCTCAGGGCTATGGGTTTGGGTGTGTGAGTGTGTGTGTAAAGGTGGGGTTGCAGAGAAAGGAAGGAATAAAAGTAGGGGAGTCATGGCTGAAAAGCGAGGCCAGAAACAGAGTGTAGAGGGCTTTGAATGCTGGCCAAAAGGTCACTGGGAGCCATTGAAGATTTTGAGCTTTATAGCAATTATTCTGGCTTCTGCCATTTTATTGAAATTGCAAAATGATAACTTTTCTGGCATTTGTATCTGTGAAAGTGATGCCAGAGGGCAGAAAACAGTCTGGAATTGTAGAGTCCAATTTAGAGGACATCCCATTAGTCCCAGGCAAGAGTGGTACTGTTTACATTACACTGGGGGAGGAAGGAACCATTTGGACACATCTGTGAACTAATGGAACTTGGCAATACTTTAGATATGAAGGTTGTTGAAGAAATAGAAATCAGATGTTCCTGAGGACTTAATGAGATATTATATACAATGCAAATATCCCAATAGGTGGCTCGTAGTAAGTATATAATAAATAGTAGCTATTATTATTATTACCCTGTGTGATATGGATTAGTGTTGCCATTAAGAAAACAGGGATTATTACAAATGGGAAAAAAGACAATCCACTAGAGAAACGGGGGAAAATCCTACCATTTATTGCATGCTCACCACATGGCAGGCATTTCATCCTTACATCAACCCTCTGAGATCAGTATTAATTTATTCCTTTATTATAAAAGCAAACACTGGCGTTGAGAAAAGTGAGATTGTTTTCTTAAGCTCAGCCAGCTAATAAGCAAGTGAATCAACTCCCAGGTTCTGAGCACACCTTTACAAAAGAACATTACAAGGCACCAAGAAACATTTAGAAAATTTTACAAGTTTACTAGCTACCTTATTAGCAATCAAATTATAGTTAGATACTGTATTTCATCTTCAAATTTCAAATATTGAAAAAAGGTAAAATGGGGTTTAAGGTAGTAGTTATTTTTAACAATGCCCGTAGGATTGTGGATCCAAATGTTTTGGAGAGCAAGTTGACAGTTTGCATCCAAAGACTTAAAAAGGTAAATACTTTTGAACCAGCAATTTAACCTCTAAGGAAATAATTAGGACATGCACAAAGATTAAGCAATAAAGATTATTGTCATATATTATTTATATAATAGAAAAATAGAATTAATTCAATATTTATAAATAACAAATTATGTAAATGAATCCATAGAATGTACTACTATCCAGCAATTTAAAGCTAGTGTAATAGAAGAATAAATAATGACCTGGGGTAAATGTCGACAGTGTTATTAAGTGCAAAAAGCAGATTGTGAAAACAATGTGCATAATATGACCCCAGGTAATTTTTTGGAGGTAGATATCCTTAGAAAAAAGATTGGAAAGAAAAAGATGCCAAAATATTAATAGCAATTATCTTTAGGTAGTGAGACTTACATAATTTTTTTTTCTTGGTGGGCCTTTTTATTTTCTAAAACTCCTACAGTGAGTATTTATTATATTTGTAAAAAGAAAAAAATGTTCTAAATCCTTAAAAAATAAAGTAGTGAAACCAGAAAGAAGATGTTATAGAATTACCTAGTGAGTTTGGTTCATCTGGGGGAAATGTTCAGCCGGTAGGAGAAGCTCAGGGTGGGAGAGGGGAGAAGAGGGGGGAAGAGAGTGGGGATGGGAGTGTAGGGGGTAGGGGAGACAGAGAGAAAGAGAGAGAGAGAGAAAGAGAGAGAGTGAGAGAGAGAGAAGAGAGACCAGGCCTTCAGGTGCAGGTTTGGAAAAACTGCCAACTTCATAGCCCTAAGAGTAAGCAAGATCACCAAAGGAGGAAACTAGAAAGGAGAGGGCTGAGGGTTTCAGGGAGTAGAAGTCAGAGGAGGCAATAAACCACCAGAGGGGTAGTCAGTGGGAGGAGAGAAAATAAGGAGATGAGTATCATCTAAGAAGGAGGAAGAGCACATTTCTCTGGGAGAAGACATCCCAGAATGAGACACCTCAGAATGCCACATACTGAAAAGGAGCTGGGGGGGTGAAGGTGGAAAATGCCTTCCAGTCAGGCAGTTAACAGGCCATTGGCCCCCATGGGAAGCACAATGTCAGTGGATGGGATAAAGGGCAGGAGAAGGCAGACCTCGGGGATGAGGAAGAGCATAGCCCACAGTCAGAGGACTCCTGAATGTTCCCACAGCCTCTTATTTGTTCCATTCACTTTTAGCATTAGTGTATTCAAATCAGGGCAATGGTCAATTTTCCCATCTTGGCTAGGACCTTTTAGTGAACTCCGCATTTTATAAAAGGCCTTTTCTGTAGGAAAGGCAAGTTACCCTAAGAATGTTTTGAGGTTACTTAGTGACTAATATGGCTTGCCCCTGTAATTGCTATGAATAGGAAATCCGTATTCTCTTCACCTCTCACTCCAAATGTGTAGTAGTCCAGGAAGGTTTAAATATTTTCTCTGAATCTAGTATGTGAAGAGGCCCCAGTTTACCTGGGTACAGGAAGGTCGTGGTTCTCAGTCTCTGAAGAAAGTTAAAAAATTGTTTTAAAAGACTGTAAAAACAATTTAAATTAACCTATTTACTTATATATATGGTTATGGTTATAAAATCTATGCACGACTGCCCTGGTGACATCAGTTAACTACGGACTGACTGCTAGCTCGCCACTTTGGCTTGGTTTCTTTCTAGGAGTGGAGAACTCCTTACTTCAGTGCTACAGCGCCATCTGGTGGTTGACCTTAGGTGCTGCACTTTTGAATTTTGAGTTTATTAAAAAAACAAAAAACAAAACCAAAAAAAACCCCCCTGGCCTATTAAAAATAAATATAAACTAGTAAAGAAGGGCCTGTTATCCTCTAAGAAGAGTTCTCAGCCTCTTGTCCATGAGTATCCAATTAGGAGACCAAATGAAAAAAATTGAAGAATATGAATCTAAGATTTAAAAAAATCCTCTTTAATATAGTACTTGATACCCAAAGGTAGAGTTATGGGTCTGTCTGGCTGCAGGTGGAATGAAAAGAACCCATACTTGCATCTGATTCCATCTCAGGCCTCCATGCAAAGTTATCATATCGTTGGAAAGCCACATTCTTTTTTTGGCCATTGGGACTTTTCATACACTTGTCTTTCTTTCTTCCCATTAGCTAAAGACTGGTCAATTCTTGGCCAACCTGGCTGCTTATCCAAGCTTTTGGAGATGGGTCTAACCCTGGGAAATGGGCACATTTGTATGTGATTCAAAGCCCATCTGTATTGTGGCCCATGACCAACCTCAAAAAGAACCAAGACAGTTTTTACAGAGCCGCATGTCCCTGAGTAGCAAGAACAGCATTGTGTGTGTGTGCCGAAGGCAGGGAGGCTGCACAGGATATCTGCACAGGGTCAGCCTATTTGTCCAGTGTCATTCCTTTCCTGGTGACAGGCACCACTGTTTGTTTTCTATTCAGTCTTCTCAAAAGAGTAATATGGCAGTAATGAGGTTCTCCAAAGCAAAGCAGAACGTGTTGGTAGCATCAGCCCAAGAACAGGACCAAATCCTCAAAGTATCAGAATCAGAAGAGTTGAGAGAAGTAAAAACATTTTGGAAGCATGTGAGAAGTGGTGGTGGGTTTGGTTGTTTCCTTCCTTGCTGAGTACCCGTATGCCACAAGAACCCACATGCCTGTTTCCCCGGAAGGCTTAAGCTGCTGTGACAGAGGGAAGTTAGGCTCTCTAGAAAGCAACAAGGGACTTCAAAGATCACCTGTGCCCTCTCTCGGCAGGTGAGGGTATCGCTGCAAACCGACTCGTTCAGGGTCACACACATTGTGGCATAACTGGAATTTGAACTTGAATCTGAATCTTTCCACGGAGTTCTTTTAAGTGTTTTTGTTTTCTCATCCCCTTAAAGGGAGATACACTCATTTTTCTTCAGGTGTATAGATGTATGTACGTTTGTTTGAATTTCCTGCCTCTCTCATTATCTTCCTTCCTCTCCAGACCTCTTCTTGAATCTAAGAAAAAATAAAATTTAAAAATCATTTTCTGTATTTTGATATATCTCTGATGTTGACTTTATTTCAAATTGGACCAGAAATTTATGAGATGAAAAACAAAAGAATTCAAGTGAATGGCCTTTTCTTATCATAAGGTAACACAACTTCTCTTTCCTCAACTGGAGGGCACTTTCCAAGGCCACTTTGTAGGTGTAAGGATATCTCCAAGAGCAAAGCAAGCAGTGATTCATACTACTCAATGGCTGGAAGAAATTGCCTCACTATGGGGCTCACTGCAGGTGTCATTTCAATGCAATTGAAGACAACTTCTCACACGAGAATTACTGATGTAATTCAGGAAAATCAATATGTATTCAATCAACACAATTTTTAAAACACCTTCTATGTGTTGGTCATGTGTGAAGCTACTGCAGAGAAAAAAAAGAGCAATTTAAGATTACAGTTTAAAGATAGATCAAACATTTCCCTTTGGTAGAAAGGATATATATTTATAGACATTCTTTTTTTTATTTTTAAAGATTTTATTTATTTACTTGACAGAGAGAGACTCAGCGAGAGAGGGAACACAAGCAGGGGGAGTGGGAGAGGGAGAAGCAGGCTTCCCGCGGAGCAGGGAGCCCGATGCGGGGCTCGACCCCAGGACCCTGGGATCTGCTTCTCCCTCTCCGGCTCCCCCCTCTTGTGCTCTCTCTCTCTCTCACTCTCTCTCAAATAAATAAATAAAATCTTTAAAAAAAAAAATTTCCCCCTTCGCAGTAGCTGCTTCTCAGAGAAAGTATCTAATAACAATTTTAATATCTTCTGGTCATCACAAAATCTTGTTTGTTTTTTTTTTTAAATCTTCTTTTTGATGCTTGATGGAGATAGTTCTTTAGTAGGATTTTGAAGACAGTGATTACCACACCATCACTGCTTTATAGTAGCAATGACAGGGCAAAGGGGTATTATAAAGCTCCCCTCTTCACCAGCAGCTCGTCCCCTACTTTGAGGGGAGAGAGGGTGGGGGGTGGGGGGAGGTTTGGAAAGTTATATTTTTGCAAAGACAAAATACCATGCCAAGAGCCTCATCTTCCTGTCAGATCGCTGCCCTAAGCATCTCCTGTACTGAATTCTAGAGCTAACTTTGAACGTGAGTCACATTTTTGGTTAAGATCAGTCTAGTTTTATAACAATGTGGGCCCAAAAAACCTGTCTTGAGACCACAATTTGTCAGTGTTCTGAGATATTTCAATGTAAAATATGAATGTTTCTTCTCTTCGATGCATATGAAATAGGAGGTATTCTTTTCTGCCACTTGAGAGCTGAAAAGAGCTTATAAACCTGCTCCCTTTTACTCAATTAAAAGTTCATGTTCTGGAAATATTTTAACTTTATATAACCTCTTCTTGTTGAAAATTTATTACAGTTTTTTTAACTTGTTTTTGTACATCCTCTTGCAGCCTGTCACATATTGGAATGCCGCAGTGGAATGGCCCAAGATGTCATAAGCACCATAGGGCAGGCTTTTGAACTCCGGTTTAAACAGTATTTGAAAAATCCTTCTTTGAATACTTCTTGTGAAAGGTCAGCCAAGCGTTCTATAATTATTTGACTTACTGTATTTATTTTGTTTTATTTTAAAATGAATTTTCAAACTAATGAAATGAGTCACTTCTTTTCCTACAAATAGGCAGTTTCAGTACAAACACGTAATGGCATTTTCTATTTTTCTTCCATTTATATTTGTCCAGGTATTTCTTCTTGCTTTGTATCAAAATTAAAGGAGACACTCAAAGTAAGAAGGGGTATGCCCTATTTCTCTGCTATTATACAGAGCTATGAATTAAGTAGTATCATAAAATAACAGACAGCAATACATTTCTCAGAATTGTTTCAGTCCCAGATCCCTTGCATACCACTAAAAAAAAAAAATCAACACTGAAGAGCAAAATAGTAAGAATCAAATGTCTATAGCAGGAATCACTGTTAGTTTGCTGGTTTGCAATGTAACCAGAGGTGCTCCAGCTAACATGTGGGAGGGATGGAAGGTGATGTGACCCAAGGATCAGGTTGTTCTATCTGAGGCACAGAGAGTCTGTAAGGAAAGCTGAGCCCTTCAGGTCTGACAGACTCCAATGTGTGTGGAGTGCAGTGCGGCCTCTTGCTTGCAGAATTCACACCCGAGAGACAAAACTCACTCTTGGCCACTTTTAAATGCACTCCTCCCCCAATTAGTTATTTTGTGTATCAGCAAACACTGGGCTTGGGGATCTCCATTTATAAGGTGGTCTGGGGTAGCAAAGGAGAGGGGGTTACTAGGAGGCCTTGATGTTGAATTTTTCCCAGGGTAACACTTACATCTTAGTGCTATCATTTTGTGACATGTAATGAACCCAACAAAACTATGTGGGTTGTTAGTGGAATCAGTTCAATCCAAAAGGACTTGATTTATTCTTTTTCATAAGAAACTTCTACTAATTCCAGTTTGGAAGAAAAGTTGTTTGTTTTTTTGTCCTGTTTCAATTTTTAAAACAATGCATGTTTACATAAATCTACCCACTTGCCACATATGGTTCTAATATTTCTTTATGATTCCCGTATACTCCTCCAGATCTGTGCAGACAAGATAGCTGGCCAGAGCTCTTACTTTTTTCATCTTGGTTTAATAAACTGGGCCAGGCCTTCTGCCCAATATCTAAATTTTTTTTTAACAAAACATTTCCAAAATGGTACAATCAAAGCATGCTGAAGATACTCAGGAAAACTTTATTTTTATACCCTACTGACAAAAATGACTTACATTTAGAGAGTTCATATATGTATATGTGTATGTGTGTGTTTCTTAATCACTGGGAGGAGACACAAAAGCATCACCCTTGGCACTTTTTGTTGGCTTAGCTTACTTTGTCTATGGAAAGCTAAACAACCATCTGGTTGCTTCCATCCAGATGTTTGACATCACTTAAGAACAGCTATAAACTTAAAACACCAGTGCAAAGTTTTTCGGGATGATTTGCATGGTTGTGATCCCTCTACCTCCCCTGTAGTATTTGAATTCCCACCCAGCCTCTTGGGGATTCTTTTTCACCTTACAGTGAGGAGGTGCCCACTGATGGTCCCGTGGAGGAGAGAGAAGACCACGAGTACTACAATGAAATCCCCGGGAAGCAGCCACCTGCGGGGGGTGTTTCCGATGTGCGGATCAAAGTCCAAGCCACAGAACAAATGGCTTACTGCCCCATACGGTGTGAGAAGTTGTGCTATTTGGTGAGTGATGTTTTATTATTACCGGAACTTAGCGATGTGATTCTGTCCTTGCCCCTGGAGAGTTTAATTTAAGAGTTTCCAAATGCTGGTTTAGAGAAAGTATCATCTCCCTCAGTACAGAGCCAGAGAATGAATCATTGTCGGAGCCTGCACTAGATCATTTTCACTCTGAATCCCCGAACCTCGGCCTACGTGGATGACTTCACGTCTCCCTTCGCTGGGAAGACCAGGGCTGGCCAACATGGGATGCTCAACATCACCCTTCCCCGCCTCCAGTCTTGCTCTGTTCTCCTTGCTGCTCATCCTTAGCTGCTGCCTTCACAGCCAATCCTGCCCCTGAGCTCCTGACCTCATCCCCTCCTGCCAACCCTCTGCCCTGGTTCTGTCCATCAACCCCTGTCTCAGTCTTTATTTTCTCTTTGTCTACCAGTTATCTCTCTTCCGTCTGCAAATAAATTTGGACTCCTCCAACCAACTCGTAATGTCTTACCCCCTTCTCATCTTCCTTTTACCCCACAAACTTCTAGAAAACATTGTCTCTATCCCAGTTTTCACATCAGCACTACATTTCTAAGATCTGAATTCTGCTTGACTGCTTGAAATGACTTTTATAGTGGTCACCAGTGGTTTTTTGGTCACCGATGGTTCAATTGCTAAGTCAGTTTTCTTCTTCAATACTCTGAATCTGTCTACAATCTGCCTCTTCCTTTTTTTTTTTTAGACATCTTCTGTTATCTTCTAAAGCAGTTCTATTCTTCCAGGAAAGTTGAAAGAATTACGCAGTGAACACTCATACACTCACCATCTAGAGTCTACAATTAACCACAATTAATATTTCACTAAATTTGCCCTGTCATCCTGTGTAGCTGTCTATCATCCATCAACACATCTTATTTTTGGTGTGTTTCCAAGTAAGTTACATTTTTCTTTTTTTTAGTATCTTTTTTTAAGTTTAAATTTTGCTAGTTAATATATAGTGCAATACTGGTTTCTGGACTAGAATTCAGTGATCCATCACTTACATACAACACCCAGTGCTCATCATAGCAAGTGTCCTCCTTAGTACCCATCACCCATCTAGCCCATCCCCCACCACCACCCTCCATCAACCAAGAGTATGTCCTCTGTTATTAAGAGTCACTTATGGCTCGTTTCCCTCTTTCCTTCCTTCCCCCCTTCCCATATGTTCATCTGATTTCTTTCTTAAATTCCACATGTAAGTGAGATCATATGGGATTTGTTTTTCTCTGACTGACTTATTTCACTTAGCATAATACACTCTGGCTCTCTGGCTCCATCCATGTCTACCACATCTTCTTTATCCATTCTATCAGTTGATGGACCTTTAGGCTCTCTCCATAGTTTGGCTGTTGTTGATAATGCTGCTATAATATCTTTCCTTTATATCTTATTTTCTTCCACTCCTTCCCCTGCAAACCCAAGCCCTTGCCCTTACCACCCTTTCTCTGTCTTTGGCCTTGCCCTTGGTTTCTCTTCTGGCAGAACATCTGTGTACAAACTCCTCCAGCTTCTCTGTTTTCAGCCATTACCTATTTCTCCAGCTATAATGCCATAAGCATTACATTGCTTGTGTTAGGATTGAACTCAGCATTTTCTCCTTGACTCCAAAGCACAATCCTCTACTGATTTACTCATGTTTATTAATGGCACTGCTATTCTTTCATTAATCTGCAGTCTTTTGTTTTTCTCACACTCTGGGCTCCATATCAACTCAGTCTTCAAGACCTAGGAGTCTACCATGAAATCTTTTGAATCTACCCAACCTCTCACATTCCTATTGCACCTTTCTAAGTCCTGGTCCTCACTTGCTCACATGATTCTGAAAACCCCTTCCTTGTCTCCAGTTTCATTCCTCTAAACCCTTCTGTATGGTACTGCCAGATTAATCCTTCTGGAGGATAGATATTGCCCTTTTCAAAGGCATCAGTGATCTCATTCCATTATTGAAGACATCTATCTATCTATCTATCTATCTATCTATCTATCTATCATCTATCTATCTATCATCTTTGGGATCATTGCAATCCTTTGATGGATGAGACTTTCAAGGATGAAAAGTGAGCCTGGCATAAACCTCAGTAGAGTAGGGCTCCAATCTGTCTCTGTTAGATAAGGGTTTGCTAAATACTGAGTGTTTATACAAGTGTCCTGGAAATCACACTTTCTGGCTGAGACTTGGATTGAGTCCTGGAATGGGACCTCCCAAGCAAAAGCAGTAACCCTAAGGCTATAGGCCTTATATTGACAGCCTTTATGACTCTCCCCCTTCAAACCCACCTCTGCAGCCCCCAACCAATGCACTATCACAGGAGTCTCTGCTCCCCACCCAAAATCCCAGTTTCCTGTCAGACACTTCCTGTGTCAGAAAGTGAAGTTGTCTGCCATATTCTGCCGGGAGCATTACTAGTGTTCTGTTTGTTCTGTTTGTTTTTTGAAAGTATGACTGTATACCACATTTGTAAGTGTTTCACAATTTGTTGTTTGCGCAGCCTGGAAACTCCAAGTGTAGCAGTGTATACGAGAACTGTTTAGAACAAAGCCAGGCAACAGGTAAGTACAATTGTCCTTCCCCATCTGCCTCTGTCCTTATCCCTTGCAAGTCGTATGGTTGTGTGCGGCCCTGGCTCTTAAATACTTCATGGGGAAGGCGGGTGTATATAACCAAACACATAATGCTTCGGCTGCAGGCTTCCCACGTTCTGAGAGGCCCAGAATTACCACATGTGTGTAGTTTGGTTTTGCCTCGCACTTCTGTGCTCTACCACACCATCGTTCTACCTTAGGAGGTCTTGCACTGCTGTCACGTCATGAAAAGTCTTCCGGGAAAACTGCTTTCTCTGCTTACAACTCAAGGGAGTTCCACTTCAAAGAAGATCAGACATTAAGCTAATATGAAAATTGATGCGTGTCAAATCCATTAGGATTAAGATAAAATCTTTAAGCAGAAAACAAAAAGAAATCTGAAATATGAGAGTCCCAATTAGGGGCCCATGTAGCCCACACTTTCCAGGGCATTAAGTGTCTTATTACTGCCGGTGATAATTGATGTTGGGCACAACTTTTCCGCAATACAAATGTAGAACGTCAACCATCAGATTGGAAATATTTTTCATGAGGTTATACTGCTAGTTAGTCATTTAATTCTTATAAATTGTTGAAAGTACTTATTTCTTTGGGAAGCAAAGTTTTGCAGCATTAGAGGGTGAGAGAATTAGATGGTATAAGTAATAGGGTGGAGGATAAAGTTGGATAACCACACTTAGGGACTCAAATTAAATTAGCAGGAACTTGCCACCTAGAAGGTAGTCGCTTCTAAAGATACCTTTATACTTCTCATGGAATTATGCCAATGTAATCTATTAATTTTATTATTATTTGAGAGAAAGAGAGAGTGGAGAGGTGGGGGCAGAGGGAGAGAGAGAGAGAGAGAGAATCCCAAGCAAGCTCTGCCCAGCGTGGAGCCTAATGCAGGGCTCCATCTCAGAACCCTGAGATCATGACCTGAGCTGAAATCAAGAGTCAGACGCTTAACTGACTGAGCCACCCAGGCTCCCCTAATTTTATTATTTCCTATACAAGGGGGATACATGAAAATTTATCATTTTAAAATATATTTTTTTAAGATTTTATTTATTCATTTGAGACAGAGAGAGAAGTGCATGAGCAGGGGGAGAGGCAGAGGGAGAGGGAGAAGCAGGCTCCCCACTGAGTCAAGAGCCTGATGTGGGACTCGATCCTGGGACCCCAGGACCACAACCTGAGCCGAAGGCGGACGCTCAACCATCTGAGCCACCCAGGCGCTCCTGAAAATTTATCATTTTAGGTACAGCTATGATTGCTATCTTTCTCCACTGTGCAAAAATAATAGGAGTAGTGAGTTAAGACAGTATTGTTAATTCTTTAAAAATATGGTTCTTTTTGATAGATATTAAAATTCCCTGCCATTCTTTAAAGTCATTTACAACTTTAACCTAACTTTTAATAATATGACTAAAACAAATTAAATTAATGGGAAATGTAAATGTCTTTTTACAACTATGCTCCCTAGGAGCTATATTCCTCCCTCCCTCCTTTCCCTTAGTCGGAAATCCCTAACCTAAGGATTTAATAGTCAGGAACATATCACATATGCCCAGTATTACAGTCATTTCCTACCTGTGTTGAAGCTCACTTGGAAATATCTCTACATCCTGTTTCATCTCATTCTATATTCTTCATTTATACAACACTTCACTCAGTGGCTATTTACGAGGACCTCCTGTGGATCTGGCACTACGCAAGGAAGTAGGAATGGAATCACAACCAGTACTCATGTTGTTTGCAGTTTAAGCAGGAAGACACACCTTAAGCAAATGCTTACAAATAGGATGACTGTTTCAAAGCCCAACATGTCATGAGAACAAATAACAAGGAAACCTAACTTGATCTGAGGGGCTATAGAGGGTCTCCCTAAACTTTCTACTAGCAAACAACCAAACCAGGACCCGAGGGATTAGTGGGAATTATCCAGGCACAGAGAAGGAAACGGGGAAGGAGGGGCGAGAGAGGGAGGGAGAGAGAGAGAAAAGTATAAATGGGAACCAGAATTCCTGGTGTGGTGGGACCGCTTCCTAGATCACTGCAGAGAGAGGACAGGGGAGAGAGAGAGTCTTGGACCTAGATAGAGTCCTAAGGAACTCCAGAATTTTGAGTCCTATACAAATCCCTCTCTCCCAGCTCATCCTCCTCCTTTCCATTAAATAGTCATCGTGGCACATCCTCCTGTCCTCAGTCACCTGGCTTCTGAAGGGAACTCACTGAAGGAAAACCCTCGACCTTCCTAGACTGATGTAACATATGCTAAATCACAACACGACCATTGGAGAAAAGGAGTATGGTCTCCTTTTTTCCCATCAAGAACCCCAAAACATACATTTATGAAGGAATTAATGGATATAGAGGTACTGTCTCAATCTTATTCAAGATATTTCTTTTTGTAAGTGTAACCTTGTCATAGAATCCGATTTATTGTTTCTGTTTATCTTGGTTTTAATTCTCCTTCAAACCCAACAAACAATGTAACCCCTTATTCTTTCATGGTATATATATGCCTTGAGCCAATATAAGCAGATCCAAACTTACGAACAGACTTTATTTGGAGCCTGGAATATACTTTTCCAGAATTAGTTAATTCCAGAATTAATTTTAGCCATGATGGCTATCTCCTAGACAAGTGCACCATGTTCTTGTATTCTGGTTTGCTTGTACTAGAGCTTAAATGTATATTTTGGAATGACAGATACAATGATAGAAGATTCTATTGCAAGTGCCTGTTCTTCAGTTGCACTCCAACTGTAGGATAGCCTGGAACCAATACAGAGCTACCTTCCTTGTGGTGGCCTTGAGCTAACAGTTTGTAACTGGGAACCTTTCAGAATCTTGGGGAGGTGAGAGATGGTTTTTGTAGTTTGGAAAAAGTCCTCCAGCTGGATACTTTTTCCCCCTGAAAATCATAGAGCTACAACATTGTTTCCTTAGAAAAGCAGGTTCTAAGTTCCAGTGAGGAGCCAGAATGCTAGGAAGCCATCTCCCTAGACCTCAGCCACTAAGACCATAGAGGGATAGAAGAGCTCAACCCCTGCTCCAGGGGCCACAATAATTAAGGCCACTTCTATTGTGGTAGGAAGGACTTTGCTACTATGGTGTCCATTCATTCACAGATACCCAGAAATCAGGTGTTGCTAGCTTGGGGCCTGCCTGTGACTACTTGGGCCTATGTTTAAAAACTATTCTGAAATTCTTGACCAGTGAGCAAATTAATAGCAGTTGCCAGAATAGCAAATACAAGTATTTTATGGCTTTTCCTAGAGATTTATACATAAGCATTTGAGAGACACCTATACAAATATTTTCAATAAGGTTTGGCTCTTTTCCTCCCAAGACATTTATTTATTCAAATACTGACTTAAAACTTGAATTCCAGTATATTATAAATACTGCAATAGGCTTCTGCTTATTGAAGAAGTTAATTATATTTATCACCAGACTTATAAAAGAAGTCTATCCCTACTATTAAATTCCCTTATGGAAAAAATTAATTAGCAAAACAGAATAATGTTTCCCTGACCCTCAAGTTAAAATGGAAATAAGATACTTTTAATCAAAAAGACATTAAATTCCCACAAACCCTAAAGGTTTGCACTTAAAAACTTTGGTACTTAAAGTATATACACTGTGTACACCGTGTATTTGTTTTCTGCCACCAATCTTCTTTTCGGCAGGTTGCATAGGTTCTTGGAGTAATAGTTGGCAGAAAGAAATTTTGGAATGCATAATGGCTGGCATATGTGGTTAAGCTCTTGTCATCCACACACTTGACCCAAGAAAGATTTTAAATTTGTGTATAGAGTGAAGTACATATATATTTTTTAAGGCAACATTGCTGAGTTAAATATAATAGTGCAGTTGAAGAAAAGGAATAGTCGTTTTCAAGAGAGACTGGGCAAGATATGAATGCTTTTGTGTAATCCTGTGGAATGGTAAACCTGATGTGGTCAGCTCATGCCATGCTCTCTAAGGGGCAGATGAGTCAATGCCCCGTGCTAAAGGTTGATTCAGAACATAGTGCTGAGAAAGGAAAACCAGGTAGACATTCAGCATCTGTTCATTCTGCTGACAAACATTTTTCTTTTGAGCACCTGCTTCACACCAGGCATTGAAGATGCAGAAAAATCACAGATAAATGGGTTCTAGTCTCTTTTCAAGGACTCGAGGAATTTGCAGTCTCAAGGGGAAGACAGACAGACAAGGAAACAGATACCTACATTATGTTATGGAGTGGTACCTGACCCAGCCTGGGGGAGGGAGGGACTAAGAGAAAGACTTCTTGAAGGAGGTGGATTCAGAACAGAATCATAAAGGACAAATAGGGATTAGGTACAGAAAGGGATGGGAGGAGATAAGAACCATGTGCAGAGCCCCAGCATCAATGAATAAATAGGTAACTGAGCAGCTATTATCTATTAAGCAGGCACTATTCTCAGTGAGTGTCTCACCCACATTCTTTCATTTATCCTCACAACCATATTTTAAGCTAGGCACCCCCATTTTACAGATATGAAAACTGACACTTAGAGACATTAAGTAACTTGCTCCAGGCCACACCAACAGTAAGAAGTATCACAGGGATTTGGACTCAGGTCCATGTTAATTTAGAAGCAGACCTCTTACAAACACTTTTGAGCATAGTCTACTTTCAGTAAATTTTTATCAGCAGACACTCCTAAATAAGTGATAATTCAATCACATATAAGTTATATATATATGCTAATATGTTATGCATGTCTTATAACACACAAAAATTGAGCATTTCAAAGTTAGAGTTAATTAATAAAGACATTTTAAAATGTCTTGCTCGAACCATGAGAGACTATGGACCCTGAGAAACAAACTGAGGGTTTTAGAAATGAGTTGGGTGCGGGGATGGGTTAGCCTGGTGATGGGTATTAAGGAGAGCACGTACTGCATGGAGCACTGGGTGTTATACGCAAGCAGTGAATCATGGAACACTTCATCAAAAACTAATGATGTAATGTATGGTGATTAACATAATAAAATAAAATTTTAAAAAATGTCTTGCTGACATTCATAGAAAATGTTAATATGTTATGTTAAATATGTTAATATGTTAATAAAATTATGCTAATATGTTATGCATGTATTATAACACACACCCAAAACAGACAATTTCAAAGTTAGAGTTAATGATAATAAAGACATTTAAAAAATGTCTTGCTAATTATAGTGGCTGAATACTATCATTAGATAATATCTCAATATCTCAAGATGATATCTAAGTGTATACTGGGATGTACACTGGGATGTATATTGGGATAATGTGTCCCAGGATACATTTAGAGCATTTACTGACAAAGAAAATAAACATAAATCCACATTTTGAATCTTAATCATTTTAACTTTTGGGAGGCCAAAGTTCTGATCTAATTAGATCATTCTTATTTATAAGCTCATAAGGCAACTGAGGAAGAGTTTGTAATAAAAGAATGATCTTAAATCTTTGATTTATTTGCAGTGATCTTTTAGCCACTTATCCATTTACAAAAGTAAGTTTAGTTTAAACTAGATAATATAATTCATAAATCCATGTAACCAAGCAAATGGAGGAGGCTGTCATGTGTTGTAAAATGCAACAAAGAAGCGAGGTGCCCTGACCCCCTGTCCTTCTTTAGAAATCCCACGCCTCCCTCAGGATATCCCACATACGGAGTGTGATGGGGGACAGCATGATGCCCAAGAGCTGGCAGACCAAGAGAAAAGAAGGAGTAGGTAGTAAGGCTGTAGTCTTCTGACTGGGCTTCCCCTATTTGGTGTACCCTTGAGTTTCTGTATTTTATATTATAAGAATTATAGCACTATTCATCATGATGTGAAATCCAATATAAAGTTGGTCCTTTTGGGGCCACATTAAAGGGATTTAATGACAGAGACAATAAAAGGACTGATGTTTTATGGTAAGACAATGGAATGTCAGTGTCACCACTTCAGGTCAGCCTCGTAGGAATCTTGTAGCACATACGGCCAAAAATATAAATGTACTTGTTTAAACAGAAAAACAAAAACATTCTCTCCTGGCATTCTGAGGACAGAACCGTCAGGATGGTACAAAATACCTCACACCATTAGGTAGTGAAATATGGTGCTAGCATCCATTCATTCAGTAACTATTTGTTGTCATCTTATGTGCTGGGTGTGTGCTAGGAGACAGGATCGCTCCCTACCTTCATGGAACATGCAGTCTAGATGCAGCTCAGGCATTAAACAAAATGACATAATAAAATTAATTACTCTTGTGAAAAGGTCTCCGAAGGTGAAGAATAAACTTCTAGGAAAGTGGAGAGACTTAGTGTAGTCTGAGAATGTCAGAGAAGGCTCTGTTGAGAAAAGAGATGTTTAAACTGACACCTGAAGAGGGAGAGTCATGGAGGAGAGTGGGAAGAGCATGTCAATCAGAGAAGATGGCCTTATGGTGGAGACTGTCCTTCAAGAAGGTCAATGTGACAGAGGGGCACGGGGGTACAAGGGAAGCTGGGTAGGCGGAACCAGGGCTTGGGGCTTGTTGAAGAGTTTGAGTTTTATCCAAAGAGCAATGGGAGGCAGTTAAGGGGTTTTTAAACCACTGGAAAATATGATCAGATTTCAGTAAAAAGATCATTTTGGCCACCGTGTATAGCATAGAATGGAAGAGGAGGGAAGAGTAAGAGGGAAGAAGGAGATTACCCGAGGGGTGAGTTCTTTCCATTGTATACCAGAATAAACATCAACAGTTGGTTTGAGGCTGAGCTTGGCAAAACAAAACTTTGGGCATAGAGAGAAGACAGACTTTCCATTCTTAATAATTTAAGTAATGAGGCTTTTGAAAAGCAGTTTAGGGGCGTCTGAGTGGCTCAGTCGTTTCGGCATCCAACTCTTGATTTTGGCTCAGATTATGATCTCAGGTCGTGAGATTGAGGCCCATATTGGGCTTCACAGTGGGTGTGGAGCCTGCTTAAGATTCTCTCCCTCTGCCCCTCCCACCCCAGCTCGTGTGTGCATGCTATCTCTCTAAAAAAATAGTGGGGTGCCTGGGTGGCTCGGTGGGTTAAGCGTCCGACTCTTGGTTTCAGCTCAGGTCATGATCTCAGGGTCGAGGGCTTGAGCCCCACACTGCGCTCTGCACTCAGTGCAGAATCCACTTGTCCCTCTCCCCCTGCTTGCTCTCTCTCTCTCAAGTAAATAGAGAAATATATAAAAAATCTTTTTAAAAACGCAGTTTAAATAATAGATATTCAAGTTCTGTATGGCACATGTGTTTTCTCGGTTCCTGGACCGCAGCCCTGAGCAGTGTTAAGTGCAGGTTTGTGTTGTTTGCTGGACAGTTGTCTCTTTTTTTTTTCTCTCGCCGTTCCTCTCAGGTCTTCCTGGTTTGTTTCCTGTCTGGTGTTGAAGCAGTGGGTCAGCTGAGGGGCCGGCAGGGAGAGTCTGGGAGGCCAAGGAAAGGGTGCTTTCTCTCAAAGCCTGGTGCTTATCTTGTTTTTACAGGTCAAATCTAGAAGTCAGTATTCAAATCTGTATAGGATGGGGGTGGCTCTTCCTATCAGTTCTAGACTCAAACATGATTTTACTTACTGTTTACAAGGTAAAAGTATGATACGTTGATCATTAATCACTGCAGGTAATACACTGGAGAGAGGAGTGCAGTCCCATCGAGATGCCTCATTAATGAAGCACACCTATCGAGTGGATTTCTTCAATGACCCCTGCTACATAAATACACAGGCTCTTCAAAGTACACTTGGCTCTGCCCCAAATCAAAGCTCAGCTCACCCCCTGGGGAGCCCATGGCACCGTGAAAGTAAGTAGCTGCTCACCGTCTGTATTAGCTTCCTGTGGCTCCTGTAACAAGTTACCACAAACCGGATGTCTTGAGGCAACAGAAATTTATTCCCTCACAGTTCTGGAGTGGTTCCTTCTGGAGGCTCTGGAGGAGGATCCATTCCATGCCTCTCTCGTAGCTTCTGGTTGGCAATTCTTGGTGTTCCTTGGCTTATAGACACATCAGTCTCTGCCTCAGTCTTCACATGGCCTTCAACCTCTGTGTCTCAAACCTCTCTCTCCTGTGTCTTCCAAGACAATACCTTTCTCTTCTAGGTCGGCCCTAAATCCAGGAAGATCTCATCTTGAGATCCTTAACTTAATTACACTGCAAAGACCCTTTTTTTCAGATGAAGTCACATTCACAGAGACTAGGGATCAGGAATTGAATGTACGGGGGCCACTGATGAACTCACCACATTGTCTCTCATTTTCAGGAAGGCTATTTCATTGGCCTCATTTTCAGGGGACGAAAATGATTCTTTCTTACTAATTGTGGAGATGTTATGGATTTCAAGGTTTTGCGACTTTGATTTTGAATAATCTTTTCAGATACTTTAATGGCTCCCAACTTTTTGTTTCTGCTGTGTGCTTTTGCTAAAGGAAGGACTGTCAAAGCCAGGAGATAATTTTGAATTTGTTGGCTTGCATGAGGAACAGTGACCATTACTTGGCTCTGCTTAGTGATGGTTTTAATTTTATTCATTTCAAAACTTCTTGGTGAGTCATCTATACAGCACTAAAATAAAATGGCTCCTTTCTTCAGCCATATACTCTGAGTAAAATACAGTAAGACAAATATCATTTTCCTGCTAAATTGCTTCCAGGGGTAAATACATAAACAGGAACATAAATAAATAAAAGCAAAACAAACCAAAAGCCTACAATCAATTAAAAAATAAGTAAGCCAAAAAATGCTTTTTATAAAATATTAAAGTCTGTTGGGTTCAAATTTGGGTGAGCCAAATTTGGTTCACTCCAAAGATGGAGAGCCAATCATTCAGAAAGTCCTTTTGCTAGCCGAGGAAGTCTCTCCAGACTGCCAAGGGCAACTTTCCAGCTGGTGTGAGCAATGACAAGATGAAATTTAGAAGGAGATTTTGCTGAGCCTGGGGCTTCACCAGACCACCTTAACTCCTAAACTAAGAAACAAAGGTCCTCATTGCCCAGCCACGTGACAAGTGAGCCATCCTCTTGTAAGCTTTCTAAGATCAGTCTTGGCACCCAAACAACCTGGTTGGATTCTCTGGAAGCAAACACTGAGATGGGGCTTTGGCATGTGGGGGAGGGGTCTTTATTGGGATCACTATCAGAAAGGGAGGGGGAAGAAGTAGGCTTGGGCAGAGGGAGCAGCAGGCCTGACAGAGCCTCAGCTAACCCTATTGAGAGTATGTGGGGCCCATCCTAGTTGTCCCACACTGGGCCCAAAGGGCTGGCCTTTTATCCCACTTGTCTCAGTCTTTAGGTATAGGCTGTGTGAGGAAGGGCAAGCCTTTGGGCAAGGCAGCTCTCTGCAGGTGAGGCAGACCCTGAAGGAGCAGTCATCTGCAGGCTGTCTGATGACATCTGGGGACTTGGTCCTTCACTGAAGAGTTACAGGGGTAGTGCATCTCCGTGTTCACCACAGACGGTATCTTGTATCATGGATGATGGGATATGCAGTCAATTCATATTTCTGCAAGGAACTTAACTGTTCAGTGTACAGTGACCAGTGTGGATAAGGCGATATTTGTTGGAGGGACAGTTTTTTGAAAAAAGTTTCTGGAACTCAGGTATTAAAAGTAACTTGCTAAGAATATATACTTGATAGCTTCCATTTCATGGACTTTTCAAAGCAACAATGAATTATTAGAAAACTCATTTAGTGGGTGGCCCAAATTAGGTGATCTGGGATATTCATTGATTCATAACTGCAATTCCTTTATAAACAGGTCTCTAATGTCAAAAATCTTTATAACTCAGCCAGGATATGGAAGCAACCTAAGTGTCCATTGATAGACGAATAGATAAGGAAGATATGGTGTGTGTGTGTGTGTGTGTGTGTGTTATGGAATATTACACAACCATAAAAAAAGGATGGGAGTGTGCCATTTGCAACAACATGGATGGACCTTGAGAGTATTAGTCAGAAATAAGTCAGACTGAGAAAGACAAATGCTGTATGATTTCACTCATATGTGGAATCTAAAAAGAAAGCAAATGAATAGACAAACAAAGAGCAGAATCAGACCTATAAATACAAGGGAAAAAACTGATGGTTGCCAGAGGGGAGAGGGTTGAGGGGATGGCAAAATGGGTGGAGGAGAGTGGGAGATACAGGCCTCCAGTTATGGAATGAATAAGTCCTGGGAATAAAAGGCACAGCATAGGGGGAAAAAATCTGTATAATTTAAGCAAAGAAACGTTGCCTTTTGCCATAGACAACTCAAGGTAAAAATCAACCTATAGTAACATTCCTGTCATTAGTTGAAAGTAAATAAAGCCAGTTTTGTCCAAAATTGCACTGTCAAAATGTGTTTTCACTGATTTCAGCCTTCTTTCTTCATCCTTTTGCCTCTCCCTGCATTGATGGCAACATGTTTAATAATTTAGGCTTCTGGTACTTTTTCACTCTTTATTTTACTTCCTACTAGGCTATAATGTACCATAGCCCTCCTGGGCTTCTTGCTACCATTGCTCTTTCAAAAAAAAATAATTCCAACTCCAAAAGTATAAATACTGTTGATTTAATAAAAATGAAGTAAGATGGAATAGGGATAACTTTATACATACTTTTTTGCAAAATGTCTTAAATACACTTTTTAACCTTTTCTCCTTAATGTTTCCTGCTATTTCTTTCCTTACTTCCTCAAATATCCTCGTTAGCTTCTTTAGACCTACTTAGCCTCCTTTTCCAGACAGAAGCTTACTGATTAGTTCAGTAAGACAAAACAAAAACAAATCTAGAGACATGAACCTAGTATCTCTCAAGCATGCCTCCTGGGCTCCTCAATCCATCCTATCACACCACCATTATAAGAAAAGCTCAACACAATCTTTATTTTTATCAAACATGGCAGAAGGAAATTATTAGCATTGATATGATCTAATTTGTGTATCAATTTATTGTTTCAGTATAAGCAGTCATAACAAAGAAACTCCCTCAATATAACTGTAAAAAAGAGCAAAGTTTACTTTCCCGGTAGCCCACAGATTGGTGGTACAGGACTGGTAAGACAGACTGCTTTGTGATTCTCAACACCTGGCTTCTATCTCTGGTCTAAGGTGTTGCATCTCTGATCTAAGAGTTTCAGTATGGTCTGAGATCTTTAATCTGGTCTAAGGTCTTTGATCTCTCATCTACAAGCTTGGGCTCTCACTATCACATGAGCATTCAGCCAGTAGGAAGAGAGAAAGGCAAGAAGAGTGTGCATACATTTCTTGAAAAGACAGGACCCAGAAGTGGCAGGCATCGTTTCTTTTCACCTGCCCTCAGCACAGCTTAGATATGTGGTCATACCTAGCTTCAAAGGACCTAGAATAGTTGTTCTGGCTGGGTGGCCATGTGCCCAGCTATAACTTAGGAACTCTATAATGTCATGCAAGGGAGAACAGATATTGGTATACAACTAACTGCCTGCTGCAAATATCCATGAGCTGTTCTTTTCACGTAGAACACACTTGCCCTCTCCCAAGGGGAGACCTTCAAATATCTCATACAATTAGTGCATCCAGCTTAAAGCCCAGGACATCTGGATGATGTGAAGTCCTCTTGATCAAGATTGGATGGGGATCCTTATTATTTGCCAAGTTGTCTGTCCCTTCCCACACCCAAAATTAGTGCTGAAAAGAGGGATAAGATAACCGTAACAAAAAACATATGTTCACAAAAGGGAAGCACGCAAGACACACAGGGGTCACTGGTACATAGCAATAACTGAATCCCATCGCTCAGGAATTGTGAAGCCTCCCTGAGCTGGAAGTAAAGAAAATGATTTGCTTGGACTCTGGTTCAGCTTTATGAGCGGAATCTCCTTGTCTGTTGTTATCTGTGGGCCTGGGCTTTATCCTTTGGGTTGTTCCCGTCATTATGCTCTGTGGACACATCTAAAGTCCATGTTGGAGAAAGCGCCTTTCTTAGGGGCGTCACCACATTTGCAGCCTACTTTCTGTAGGTGTGGGCTTGATAAATTTAGAAGCCAAAAGCCATAGACAAGGAGGGATTGTGATTCATTGGCAATGTAATTTCTTTAAAAACCTAGTAGGATTCTACTTTATTTGCTTAGAGTCAGTTCCTCATGAAATTTCCTACAACGTTACTTTACTATCCTCCTATTGCCTGAAGGATGCCTTCTCTCTTTCCTGTTATTGGTAATTTTTGTGTTCTCTCTTCTTGATCAGTGTTCTTTGAGATTTATGAATTTAATTGATCTTTCTAAAGGACCCAGGTTTCGGTTTCATTTTCTCTATTGTTTTCTATTTTCTGGTTCATTGATTTCCATTTTTATCTTTTTTTATGCTTTCCTTCTACTCTTGGTTAAATTTTCTCTTCTTTATCCAATGTATACTATATTTTCTTCTATTGGCTTTATAGTTTTATTTCCATAATAAAATATTTACTGCACATGAACTTTATATTTTCTGTGAGGTAGGGGGTCTAACTTCATTTTGCCTATGTAAGTGATCCAATTTTGCAAACACCATTGACTAAATAATCTCCTCTTTTTCTAATGTCACTTTCCATTGGACTAGATTCTTTCTATGTATGTGAATCTGTTTCTGGGCCTTATTGCCCTACTTACCTGTTTAATACCAGTATATTAATTAGTATAGCTTTGTAATATATCTTAATAGACACAATTCTTCCTTTATATTACAAATAATTTTTCTCTGGGTACTATCTCAAACTTTCACTTATTATTGACATTATACCAACTTTTTAGACACTTTGTAGAGGTGAATGTATTTTTCCCCTCAATAATTCAAATAAATTCCTATTTTATAATTTTCACACACCCAAGATTCCATACTGATAAACAATATATGGTCAAACAAGGTAATGCTCTGCCTTCCTGTTCCAGCTCTCACATTGTAAAGAAGTATCCTTTTGCAGTCCATTTAGTGCCATGTATTTTGCATTTTGTGCTATTTGTTGATGGTTTTGCCCTTTAGAATAGTCTCTGAGTGTTGTGTGGAAGTGCTATCTATTGTTCCCAAGTGCAGAAGATTGTGATGTACCTGATAGAGAAAATCCACATATTAGATAAGCTTCATTCAGGCAGGCGTTGGCTGTAAGTTCAGTGTTCTTGAATCAACAATATACATGAAATAAGGTGTCTTTAAACAGGAACACACATAAAACAAGGTTATGTATTGATCGAATGATGAACATGTTCTGACCTGAGGCTTGGAGGAATCTAACCCTGGGAACAGTGTTTCAGTTTTGACTAATTCAGCGTTCGTAGCAACTTTGTAAAAAAAAACAAAACAAAACTACCATCAATGAAGAGAATTAACTACTTACAGTCCTCTCAGATCAGAGATGGAGTCATTTTAACATGATGTGGCGGGGGAAGGGTTGGCTTTTCTTCCCACAACAGAAAACTGAAGATTGTCCCCCAACCCCAACACTTTTCTCATGAATTTAATCCCTCTTCTGAATTTATCCTTAGTTATATGACTATCCTGACATTTGTATACCTTTTTTTATTCTATAAATAGATTTTTTAAAATTCAAAAGTAACACAAGTGCTCATGGAAGAAATCCAAATAATAAATACGGTATAAAAACTAAGACAAAATGTACCTCCTCAAGTTTCAATACTGGATTCAACTCCTAGATAGTAACAGTTTCTTCTGATTACTACCAGAATGTTAATGCATAGTTAAGTACCTGTCTACCTACTTATGCATATCTATCCATCTATATACCTACCTATCATCTATCTATCTCCTTTAAAAATAAAGTTATTTTCTTTCTATACTTGCTTACTTCACTCTTCCATTTTAGACATTTGTCCAAATTAGCATGTAATATCCTTATTTTCTTTTTTCCAGTTTTACTGAGGTATAATTGACATATAACATTGTACTAGTGATTTGATATATGTATATATTGCAAAACAATTAACACACTAACTTTAGTGTGGTATCCATCCGTCACCTCACATAGTTATAAAATTTCTTTTCTTGTGATGAGGACTTTGAAGATTTACTCTCTTAGCAACTTTCAAATATGCAACACAGTATTGTTAACTATAGGTGTTATATCCCCATTCCTATTTATCTTATAACTGAAAGACTAACTTTTTACCACCTTCACCCATTTCTCCCACCCCTCACTCCCTGCCTTTGGCAGTCATCAGTCTGTTTTCTGTTTCTGTGAGGTTTGTTTTTTTTTTATTACACATATAAATGGGATCATGCAGTATTTGTCTTTCTCTGTCTGACATATTTCACTTAGCATAATGCCCTCAAGGTCCATCCATGTTGCAAATGGCAGGATTTCCTACCTTTTTATGGCTGAATAATATTGTGTGTGTGTGTGTGTGTGTGTGTGTGTGTGTGTGTGTAGAATCAACCAATCACATTTCCCTTATCCATTCATCCATCAGTGGATATTTAGGTTGTTGCCATGTCTTGGCTTTTATAAATCATGCTGCAGTGAACATGGGGGCACAGGTATCTCTTTGAGATAGTGATTTTTTTCCTTTGGATATATACCAAGAAGTGGAATTTCTGCATCATATAATATTCTACTTTCAATTTTTTGAAGAACCTCCATACCATTTTCCACAGTGGCTGCAGCAATTTACATTCCCACCAATAGTGCATGAGGGTTTTTTTTTTTCCTCCATATCCTTGCCAACATTTATTTCCCATCTTTTTGATGATATTCATTCTAACAGGTGTGAGGTGTTATTTCATTGTGGTTTTGATTTGCATTTCTCTGATGATTAGTGATGTTGAGAACCTTTTTATGTACCTGTTAGCCATTTGTATGTCTTCTCTACAAAAATATCTATTCAGTTCCTCTGATCATTTTTTTATTTGGATTGTTTGGGGTTTTTTGCCATTGAGTTGTATGTGTTCTTTGGATATTAACCCCTTATCAGATCAATGATTTGCAAATATTTTCTCCTATTCCATAGGTTGCCTTTTTGTTTTGTTTATGGTTTCCTTTGCTGTGCAGATTTTTGTTCTGATGTGCCCCTTACCTGTTTATTTTTGCTTTTGTCACTTTTACTTTTGGTGTCAAATCTAAAAAATCATTGTCAAGACATGTCAAGGAGCTTACACCTTATGTTCTCTTCTAGAAGTTATATGGGTTCAGGTCTTACATTCAAGTCTTTAATCCATTTTGAGTTGGTTTTTGTGTATGGTGTAAGACAGGGGTCCAATTTCATTCATTTGCATATGGCTGTCAAGTTTTCTCAACATCATCTAGTAAAGACACTATTCTTTCCCCATTGTATGTTGTTAGCTCCTTTGTCATAAGTTAATTGGCCACATAACTGTGGGTTTATTTGTGGGCTTTCTATTCTGTTTCATTGATCTATGTGTCTGTTTTTGTGCCAATACCACACGGTTTTGATTACTATAGCTTTGTAATATAGTTCAAAATCAGGAAACATGATGCCTCTAGCTTTGTTCTTTTTTCTGAAGTTTGCTCTGGCTATTTGAAGCCTTTTACGGTTCCACACAAATTTTAGTATTGTTTGTTCTAGTTCTGTGAAAAATGCCATTGAAATTTTTGATAGGGATTGCATTGAATCTGTACATTGTTTTGGGTATTATGGATACTTTAACAATGTTAATTCTTCCAATCTATGAGCACAGACTATTTTTCCATTTATTTCTGTCTTCAATTTTTTCATCAATATGTTAGAATGTTCAGTGTACAGATCTTTAACTCCCTTGCTTAAATTTATTCTTAAGTATTTTATTTTTTTTAAGTTTTATTTATTTAAGTAATCTCTACACCCAATGTGGGGCTTGAACTCACAACTCTGAGATCAAGAGTCACATACTCTTTGGACTGAGCCAGCCAGGTGTCCCAGTATATTATTAATTTTGATGCTATTTTAACGGGGATTGTTTTCTTAATCTCTCTTTCTGGTAGTTTATTAGTGTATAGAAATACAACTAATTTTCATAGATTGACTTTTTATCCTACAACTTTACTGAATTCATTTATTAGTTCTAATTTTTTTTTTTTTTGGTGGAGTCTTTAGGGTTTTCTAGATATAATATTATGTCACCTGCAAATAGAAACAGATTTACTTCTTCCCATTCAATTTTTATTTCTTTTATTCTTTTTATTTTTATTTTATTATTTTTAAATTTAATTATTATTTTTACATTTTATTCCTTTTATTTCTTTTTCTTGCCTAATTACTCTGGCAAGGACTTCCAATACTATGTTGAATAAAAGTGGGGAGAGTGGGCATCCTTTTATTCCTAATCTTAGAAGAAAAGCTTTCAGCTTTTCACTGATGAGCATGATGTTAGCTGTGGGCTTGTCATATATGGCCTTTATTATGTAGAGGTACATTTCCATCATACTGACTTTGTTGAGAGCTTTTATCATGAGTGGATATTGAATTTTGTCAAATGCCTTTTCTGCATCTTTTGAGATGATCATTTGGTTTTATCCTTCATTAATGTGATGTATCATATTGATTGATTTGTGGATGTTGAACGATCCTACATCCCTAGAATACATCTCATTTGATCATGGTGTATGATCCCTTTCTTTTGATGTATTGTTGAATTTGGTTTGCTACTATTTTGTTGAGGACTTTGCATCTATGTTCATCAGGGATATTGTCCTGTAATTTATTATTATTTTTTGTGTTGTATCCTTGTCTGATTTTGGTATCAGGGTAATGCTGGCCTTGTAAAGTGAGTTTGGAAGTGTTACCTCCTATTTTTTTTAGAAGAGTTTGAGAAAGATTGGAATTAATTTCTCTTTAAATGTTTGGTAAAATTCACCTGTGAAGCTATCTGGTTCTGGACTTTTCTTTGCAGGAAGGTTTTTGATTAGTAATTCAATCTTTTTACTACTAATTCATCTGTTCAGATTTTCAATTTCTTCATGATTCAGTCTTGATAGTTTGTATGTTTTTAGGAATTTACCCATTTTTCTAGGTTATCCAATTTGTTGGCATATAATTGTCAGAGTAGTCTCTTACGATCCTTTGTATTTGTGTGGTTCACTTGTAATGTCTCCTCTTTCATTTTTAATTTTACTTGAGTCCTCTCTTTTTTTTCTTGGTAAGTCTAGCTAAAAGTTTATTTATTTATCTTAGTTTAATTGAGTATTTTGTGTTGTCTTTTTACTCTCTATTTCATTTATTCCTGCTCTGATCTTGGATATTTTTTTTCTTCTATTAAATTTGGGCTTAGTTTGTTCATTTTAGATTAGCCTTGAGTGTATAGTTAGGTTATTTATTTGAGATCTTTCTTTTTTCTTAATATAGGGTTAATTGCTTTGAACTCAAACTGCCTTTGATAGCATCCCATAAATTTTGGTGTGTAGTATTTTCATTTTCATTTGTCTCAAGATATTTTCTGTTTATCTTTTGATTTATCCTTTGACCCATTTGCTGTTTAATTTTCACATATTTGTGAATTCCCTAGTTTTCTTCTTGAAATTGATTTCTAGTTTCATATCATTGTGGTCAGAAAAGATGCTTGATATTATTTCATTCTTTTAAACTTTATTAAGGCTTGTATGTGGCCTAACATATGATCTAACCTGGAAAATGTCCCATATGCACTTGAGAAGAATGTATATTCTATTGCTTTTGGGTGAAATGTTTTGTAAATGTCTGCTGAGTCAATCTGGTCTAATGTATAGTTTATGTCCAAAGTTTCCTTACTGATATACTGTCTGGATGATCTATCTATTGCTGAAAATGGGATATTGAAGTCCCCTACTACTACTGTGTTGCTGTCTATTTCTCCCTTTGCATCTGTTAATATTCACTTTACATATTTATGTCCTCCTATGTTGGATGAACAAAGCTTTGTTATTTTCAATTGTTTTATAGTATTCTATTGTATGAGTACATCATAGTTTATATAACCATTTCCTTACTGATGGACGTCTAATTTTTTTCAGTCCTTTGCTAATATAATCATTACTACCCAAAAATATCCAGTTGCATGTGCTTTTTAAAAATTGAGTGCATCAATATGCTACCTTCACAATTCACATTGGTTTCTTTAAATGTCTCATTCTTTATCATTGGGAATACTTGTAATTGTTTAATCTGATTTTGCTTGTCAGATTTTTTTCTCCCGTAAGCCATATGCCTCCTCTCTGAGGTTTTGCCCATCAGCTGCTTATGGGTGTGGATATTCATATCTATCTTGAGCTTTCCTGAATTTCGGATTGTGAACAATATGTCTTCAGTTGCCATAGGAACTCCAAGATGACATGATTACTTTATTCCATGATTCCTATCACTTTTTTTTTCTTTTTAAGGTCTCAATTAAATACAGAGCAGCCTTCCTTGTTCCTTCCTTAACCTCAACTACTTCTGAGAAAAGATGTTATTAATTATATCAAGTCAATAACTTATTAAATTTTGTAGGGCAATTTTATATAAATAACTAGGTTTAAGTTATAATTGTCTTTCTCAAAGTCTACATTATGTAAGACAGGAGTCGATAATAGGTAATGCACCACAATGTTAAAGACTAGTTGTAGTTGGTGATGGGACCATAGGTGATTAATTTTCTTTGTTTCTCTGTGTTTCCCAGATCTTAAAAAAGTCGCATGCCTAACTTTTAAAATTAAAACAAAAAAAAAATTTTTTTTAATTTTTTTTTAAGATTTTATTTATTTATTTGAGAGAGAGAGAATGAGAGACAGAGAGCATGAGAGGGAGGAGGGTCAGAGGGGGAAGCAGACTCCCTGCTGAGCAGGGAGCCCGATGCGGGACTCGATCCCGGGACTCCAGGATCATGACCTGAGTCGAAGGCAGTCGCTTAACCGACTGAGCCACCCAGGCGCCCCTAAAACAAAAATTTTTTAAAAATCTGTCAGATATTCTGCTTTTAGGAAAATTAGATTTTCAGTAAATGTTGAGATGATTGAAATGTCCCAGTACAGTGTATGTTGTTATTGTGCGAATTTGGGAAACTGTGTTAGGAAAATATTGTCCATATCCTCAGGCTGGCCCATGATCTGTTGCCTCTTTTCAAGATGATATAATGTCTGTTTTTCTTTTGTTTTGTCCTTGTCCAAAAGCTCTCCACCCTTATCTCAGAATAAACTGGAAGCCATCATGCATTACGATGTGTGTGCCCACACACATGCATGCAAACATCTGTCTTCCACTCACACACTTTCCCTCTCACACAAACATACACAGCTGCTTATCAGAGTTCTCTGTTATGCCTGAAAGCACGCAACACTAAGGCCAACTTCATTTATTATTCATCAAATTTGGACACATTTCTTCAGCCTTTTTCTGGCAATAGTAGATAGATCTGATTGTTTGTAGAGGCGAATATTTTCAGCCATCTAAATATAGACTAAAGATATCTTCAAAAAGATATATTTTTGAATGCTGCATCATAATTGTGCTATGCAGAGAGAAGTTCCTAAGTAGAGACAAAACTATAACATATTAACGGAGACTTGAGTTATGTCTACAGGGCCCTGGTTGCCTATATCAATAACTTCATGAGATTGTCACGTATAAGTTGTAAACTTAAGAGTTAAGAGGATTTCTCATTTGTGAGACCCTTGCATAAGGGCATGGAAATACACCTTTGCATTTTTAAAGATGGAAGCTGGTTTCTATGCAGAGGATCCTTTGCATTTAAAAAGACAAAGTCTGATTTCTGTGCTTATTTTCCTAGTAAATTTGCCATATAAAACATATATCTTTTACCTGGATCAGACCTAAGAATTTTATGTTATTACTTCTGGATAGCTGTATATCATCCTGATAGTCTTGCTATCTATTAGGGACCATTATAGGTACTACAGAGGTAGACTGGTTAGACCAATTTTGAAAACTGAAAGATTTTCACATTCAAGGCAAGGGTCTTAGGGGGTGGAGATTAAGAACTTGGACTTTGGAGTCAAATAGATCTCATTTCAAAGTCCAGATTTATAACATATTAGTAGTGTGACTTCGGGTAAGTCATTTAGTCTTTAAAATACATTTCCTTGCCATTTCTAGTTTTGAGAATGAGACAAGATAATATGTAGACAGCATTAAGCAGTACCTATCATACTTGATAAATGGGAACTAAACAATAATTATTATCACTATGAGTATCCATAATACAATTAAGTGCCACCTGGATATACCTGCTCATCCCCACTGCCCTCAAATCTAGGTAATATTTATTCTGCGGAACCATGGGGAGCTGCCTCAGACCAGGGTCTCCCTGATGTTTTGCCTTCTTTTACCTGATTAACTCTGCTTTGTCCATGCAGGTGAATGACACAAACACCAGAGTGGTCACTTAATAGGAATGCTGTGAGGTTCAGCATAGCTTTGAAGTTTGGGGTCAGAAGCACCTCTGAAGCACATTAGTAATTTGATTTAAAAATAAAAAGCTAAATACTAAAAAGTGGACAGAGTCTGAAGTTACTGTAGACATTTCCAAAGAGTTTGGGAATGTTTTAGAAGTTACCTGTGATCTGGGTACTGCATAAGCTTCTTTCTCTTTAACATACAGACTCTGGGACATAAAGTGCCTCTCTCTGCAGTTATGAAAGCAGTTCTCGTGGGTCAGTTCCATTTCTCATCTGAAAGGAAAACTCCTGCACTAGGGCAAGCCTTTCCCGGTAACAGAAGCCAAAGGCAATGTTTGGACCTACCATTAAATTAAAGCCTGTTGCAAGTTCTGGAAACAAAAACCCCATTTGTTCCAGAAGCAGCATTATTTAAACAGTGCATGGCACACAGTAGGGCCTCAAGTTGTATGTGCTGAATGAATGAATGGAAGAGGAGGTAACTTGCTGGTGTCTCTATTTATGTTTTGACTCTAGAAGCGCCAGAAACTGTTCAGCCAGGTGCCACGGCCCAGCCTGCCAGCTCACATTCTTTGCCCCATATTAAGCAGCAGCTGCGGAATGAAGACTGCTACCATGGCAAGCTGAGCAGGAAGGCTGCAGAGAGCCTCTTGGTAAAGGATGGGGACTTTTTGGTTCGAGAGAGTGCAACATCTCCTGGCCAGTATGTGCTAAGTGGACTACAGGGAGGCCAGGCAAAGCATCTTCTCCTGGTGGATCCTGAAGGCAAGGTATTATTGACTTCTTATTATGGTTTTCACAGGATGTTGTAATTAAGGTTATTCTGAATGATTGGTCCAAACCCTCATACTGAAGCATGATAAAGCTAAGGGGTTCCTTTCTCTTGAACACTCTAGCTGGAGCAGGAAGTGTTAACTAAGGACTAGTGGAGGGGTTTGAGAGGGAGCCACCCTGAAGGATCAAGTAGAGGACAGCTCTTTCTGCCCTTCTCACTTCAATTCAGAGAACTAAGTGAATACCGACTACATGGAAGTACAAGGATTCACAGTTGACCATTGTTCAGTATCACATACATTGTCCTTGCTATCACAGTGCTTAGCCTATAATTTCATAAAACAGATGCTTAAATAATTATAACACAAGTATGAATGACATAAGAATGGTTCAACCAAAGCATTATGGTGTTTCTCAGAATAGAGGGGTGCTGTGTTTGAGGCAAACTAAAGGCCTTGCTGGGTCTGACATGTAAGATGAACCTTGAAAGACAGCAACATTTTAAAAGAGGTACATTTGGAGCATAGGGAAGGAAGCGCAAGAACAGACAGAGCAGAAGAATGGCATTAAGGCAATAAAAAAATGTATGGCTAGTCAGAGGATGCCTGTAGACAGAAATGATCCTGGATAAAACACAGTTAACAAAATGGTAATAGTCTTTCCCTATTAATTAGTTTAAATGTAAATGGATTAGGCTCCTCAGTCAAAAAATATAGAATAGCTGAATGGATATAAAGCAAGATCCGAGTATATGCTGTCTAGAAGAGACTCACTTTAGATTTAAGGACATGACTAGTCTGAAAGTGAAAGGATGGATAAAGATATTCCATGCAAATGATAACCAAACAAGAGCAGGGGTGGTCATACTTGTATCAGACAAAATAGACTTCAAGTCAAAAACTGTCAAAAGAGACAAAGAAGGACATTATATAGTGATAAAAGAATCAATTCACTAGGAAGATATAACAATTATAAATGTATATGCACCCAACATCAGAGTACCGAGATATATGACACAAACATTGACAGAACTGAAGGGAGAAATAGTAACACAATAATAGTGGGAGATTTCAATGCCCCACTTTCAATAATGGATAGAACGTCCAGTCAGAAGGACTTGAACAACAGTGTAGACCAAGTGGACCTAACAGACATAGACAGAACATTCCACACAATAGCAGCAGAATACACATTTTTCTCAAGCATACTCAGAGCATTCACATGTTAGATCACAAATACTAGGATGGATCACATGTTAGGTCACAAAAACAGGTCTTAGGAGATGTAAGAAGACTGAAATCATACCAGGTATCTTTTCTTATCACAATGGAATGAAGCTAGAAATTAATGGCAGAGAGAAAGTTCACAAATAGGTGGAGTTAAACAACACACTCTTGAATAACCAGTGTCAAAGAAGAGATCAAGGGGAAATTAGAAAATATCTGGAAACAAATGGAAATGAAAACACAACATACCAGAACTATGGGATGCAGCAAAAGGAATATCAAGGAAGTTGATGGTGATAAATGCCTACACTGGAAAAAAAAAAAAAAAGATTTCAAATAAACACTCTAACTTTATACCTCAAGGAACTATAAAAAGAACAAACTAAACCCAAAATTAGCAGAAGAAAGGAAATATTTCAGATTACAGCAGAAATAAATGAAAGGGAATAGAAAAATAATGGGAAAAATCCACAAAACTACAAGTTGGTGTTTTGAAAAGATACACAAAACTGACAAAACCTTTAGCTAGATTGGCTAAGAAAGCAAGAGGGAAGATTCAAACAAATAAAATCAGAATGGAAAGAAGAGACATTACAACTGATGCCAAATTAAATGATTAAATGATTATATTAAATGATTGTAAGAGATTATTAAGAACAATTATATGCCAATAAATTAGATAACCCAGAAGAAATGGATAAATTCCTAAAAACATCCAACCTACCAAGATTGAACCATGAAGAAATAGAAAATCTGAACAAATTACTAGTGAGGAGATTGAATCACTAATCAAAAACTGTCCAATAAAAAAAAAGTCCAGGACCCAATGGTTTCACTTGTAAATTCTTTTAAACATTTAAAGAATTAATGTCAATGCTTCTTAAACTTTTCTAAAAAAAAATGAAGAGGAGGGGTGCCTGGGTGGCTCAGTTGGTTAAGCATCTACCTTTGGCTCAGGTCATGATCTTGGGGTCCTGAGATCCGCCCTCCCCCACCATAGGGCTCCCTGCTCAGTGAGGAGTCTGCTTCTCCCTCTGCCTGTCCCCCAACTTGAGCTCTCTTGCATGTTCTCTCCCTCTCTCTCTCAAATAAATAAAATCTTTTTAAAAAATGAGGAAAAAATAGTTAAAAATTCATTTTATGAGGCATGCATTACCCGTATGCCAAAACTAGAAAAAGATACTACAAGAAAAGAAAACAGAGGCCAGTATGTCTGATGAACATATATACAAAAATCCTTAACAAAATACTAGCAAACTACATTCAACAGTTTATTAAAGGATCATATATCATGACCAAGTGGGATTTATCCCTGGATTGTCAGGAAGGTTCAACAAAGAAAATCAATTGATGTGGCACACCACATTAACAAAATGATAGATAAAAATCATATGGTCATCTCAATAGATGAACAAAAAGCATTTGACAAAACTCAACACCCTTTCATGATTAAAAAAAACAACAACAACACTCAATGAACTAGGAGTAGAAGGAAATTACCTCAGCATGACAAAGGCCATATGTATAAAGCCTACAGCTAATACCATATCCACAGTGAAAAACAGAAAGCTTTTCCTCTCACCACTTTTATTCAACATAGTACTGGAGGTACTATCCAGAGAAATTAGGCAAGAAAAAGAAATAAAAGGCATCCAAATTGGAAAGAAAGAAGTAAAATTATCTCTTCACAGATGATATAATCTTATATGTAGACAATCCTAAAGATTCCACAGAAAACCTGTTATGACTAATAAACAATTTCAGCAACATTGCAGCATACAAAAATCAGTTGCATTTGTATATAATAATAATGAACAATCTGAGAAAGAAATTAAGAAAACAATCTCATTTACAATACCATCAAAAAGAATAAAATACTTGAGAATAAACGTAACCAAGGAGGCAAAAAACTTACACGTTGAAAACTACAAAACATTGCTGACTGAGAGAAATTAAAGAAGACACAAATGGAAAGACATCCCATGTTAATGGATTAGAAGATTTAATATTGTTAAGATCTCCGTATTACCCAAAGTAATCTACAAATTCAATGCAATCTCCATAAAAATTCTAATAGTATTTTTTTATAGAAATAGAAATACACTTAGTATTCGTTTGGAACCACAGAGGACCCTAAATAACCAAAGCAATCTTGAGAAAGAAAAATAAAGCTGGAGACATCACACTCACTGATTTCAAAGCTAGAGTAATCAAGCCGGTATGGTACTGGCATGAAGACAGACATATAGACCAATGGAACAGAATAGAGAGCCCAGAGATAAACCTATGCATATATGGCCAAGGGATCTTTGCAAATGTTGCCAAGAATACACAATAGGGCAAGAATACTCTATTCAACAAATGGTTTTGGGAAAATGATATCCACATGCAAAAGAATAAAATTAGACCCCTATATTACACCACACACAAAAATTAACTCAAAATAGATTAAAGACTTGTATGTAAGGTCTGACACTGTAAAACTCCTAGGAGAAAACATAAGAGGACAATTTCATAATGTTGCTCTTGACAATGATTTCTTGCATATAACACCAAAAATACAAACAAATGCAAAAACAGACAAGTGAGACTATATAAAACTAAAATTTCTGCACAGCAAAGAAAACAATCAATAGAGTGAAAGACAATCAGAATGGGAGATAATATTTGCAAACCATCTGATAAGGGGTTAGTTTTCAGAGCACATAAGAAATTTCTACAACTCAATAGCAAAAAAACAAACTGATTTAAAAATGAGCAGATGACGAATAGTTATGTCTCCAAAGAAGATCTACATGTGGCCAGCAGGTATTTTAAAAGATGCTCAACAACCATAATCATTAGGGAAATGAAATCAAATTCACAGTAAGATATCACCTCACCCCTGTTAGGATGGCCATTATAAAAAACAAACAAACAGAAAAGAACAAGTTTTGGTGAGGGTGTACGGAAATTGTAACCCTTGTGCCCTGTTCATGGGAATGTAAAATGGTGTAGCTACTGTGGGAAGCAGTATGAGGTGTCCTCTTTTAAAAATAGAACTCCTATATGGTCCATATTTATTAGATGGGTTTTCATCCCAAAAGAATGGAAATCAGGACCTTAAAGAGACATTTGCACTCCCATCTTCATTGCAGCATTATTCACAGTAGCCAAGTGGTAGGAACAAGCTTAATGTCCCTTGATGGATTAATGGATTAAGAAAATGTGGGGTGTATATACATACACACACATACAACGGAATACTATTCCGCCATAAGAAGACAAAAGTCCGTCACATGCTACAACATGAGTGAACCTGGAGAATATCCTGCTAATTAAAATAAGCCAGGGGTGCCTGGGTGGCTCAGTTGGTTAAGCGACTGCCTTCGGCTCAGGTCATGATCCTGGAGTCCCAGGATCGAGTCCCGCATCCGGCTCCCTGCTCGGCAGGGAGTCTGCTTCTCCCTTTGACCCTCCCCCCCTCTCATGTGCTCTCTCTCTCTCTCTCATTCTCTCTCTCAAATAAATAAATAAATAAATAAATAAATTAATTAATTAATTAAAAATTAAAATAAGCCAGCCACAGGATGACAAGTACCGCATGATTCCAATTGTATGAGATATCAAAAGTAGTCAAACTCATAGAAACAGAAAGTAGAATGGTAGTTACCAGGGCCTGGTGGGGAGGAGGAAACAGGTTGTTGTTGTTTAATGGTTATAGATTTCAGTCACGTAAGATGAAAAAGTTCCAGGGATCTGCTGTATGGCATTGTGCTTAAAGTTAACTACACTGTTGCAAGACTGTTGAATCTCAGATCTGTACCTCTGAAACAAATAATGCAATATATGTTAAGAAAAAAAAGAAGAAGAAGAAGAAGGTAGCGGGAGGGGAAGAATGAAGCGGGGGAAATCGGAGGGGTAGACGAACCATGAGAGACGATGGACTCTGAAAAACAAACAGGGTTCTAGAGGGGAGGGGGGTGGGAGGATGGGTTAGCCTGGTGGTGGGTATTGAGGAGGGCACGTTCTGCATGGAGCACTGGGTGTTATGCACAAACAATGAATCATGGAACACTACACCTAGAACTAATGATGTAATGTATGGGGATTAACATAAGAATAAAAAATAAATAAATAATTAAAAAAAAGTTAACTACACTGTTGAACACTTAACAACTTGTTCAGGGGCTTCATCTCATGTTATGCTTTTGTTATCTCTCTCTCACACACACCTACACACACACACACACACACACACACGTTCCCGTGCACCTTGTGACTGCGGCCACAGCAGCCTGTGTGTAAACCTGGGCAAATGGTGGAAAGCTCATGGAGTGCAGGGGGCCGTTATCAACTGGGAAGAGGGACAGTCAAATGCAGTTCCAGTCAGTTGCTGCCATTTGGAGTAAGGACCCAGGGTAGCCAAATGTGATTTTCCCAAAGAAGCCACAAAATGAAATTTTTATAGGAGATCTCCCCATTTTTAATTCAAAATACTTACAAACTCTCTGTTGGGCACCTTCTACCTTAAACTGTCCCCCCACCCTCCCCACAAACTAAAACATCTCCTGGTATGTTTGGCTGGAGAGTGGATGGTTTATAATCCCTGCATTGGAAGATTAACTTGACATTTGTATGCAGGATTGCTTAGAGAAGAAGGTAAGTAGGGGATTCTAGGTAAAAACTGGTGAAAGCCTGAACCAGAATGGAGGTAGGAGAAATATAGAGAGGAGGGCAGAGTGAGCTGGAATTTACACCACAGACTGGCAGGACTGATCAACTGATTTGATAAGGATTGGGGTTGGGATGAAGGAGATCAAAATGTTTTCAAGGCTTGGAGCCATTTCAGAGCAAGTGGGAAACCTTGTGCCCTTTTCCTCTTAATCCTTGAGTGCGTATTTCCCAAGAACAGGGATATTCTTTCACATAGACATAGTACAGTGATCAAAATCAAGAGATTTAAACATTGATACATTACCATTATTTAATCCATAGTTATATTCAAATTAGGTCAATTATTCCAAAAAATGTGTGTTTTCTTTAATATGCTGAAAATCAGTATCTAAACAACTAAATAATCCCTTGTTAGAGAGGTAGCAGAATCATGTAGCAAGGTATTCTCTGGCTGCATGATTTCCTGCTCCTGGGCAATTCTCAGCCACCCTCCACACAGGAGTATATTACGGCCAGTGGCGTCATGATGGAGAGTAGTATCTTCTGCTCATGCCCAGGGTGAGGACACAGTAATACTAGGGAGGAAAGTCCTCAGGAGAAAGCAGGTGCAGGGAAACCAATTTGCTTTGGCATGCAGACAAGAAGCTCCATGTAACAAATATTTATGAATCAGCTACCATGAAGTCTGCAGGAAGGAGACATGAATGCCTATTAGGAGAGTCTGAGGAGGCTTCTTGAAGTAGACAGGATTTGTGTTGAGCCTCCAAGGAGAGGCAGGACTTCTCTAGAAGGGCCTGCTTCCCATAGACACAAGATATTTTGGAAACAGTCTGCTTGCTGAGTTATAATTGTAATCCTGGGATTCATGCTTGTATATACAGTTAAATATTTATAGGAATGGTAACATGATAGAATATATCAAACAGTAACATGGCAAAGAGGTTGGTTGCAAATTTGGATTGGGTGACAGTGTTTATCATTTTTCTAACTGAGAGGGAAAATTGCTAAAAAAGGTAATAGGGAATGAGACAAGTGTTTACTAAGGGATATAGAGTTGAAAAGTGATTTTTTTTGTTATTCATCCAAATATCTCCTTCAGGGATGTGTCTGGTTTTTTTTCCTGATTGTTTACATCTTTCAGGAGAACTATTATCATTTAACCTAAATACTTTGTACTTCCTTTTCAAGGTAAGGACCAAGGATCATGTATTTGATAATGTCGGCCACCTTATCAGATACCACATGGATAACAGTTTGCCAATCATCTCTTCCGGAAGTGAAGTAAGCCTTAAACAACCAGTGAGAAAAGATAATAATCCAGGACTTTTGCATTCCAACAAATGACAATTTGGAAGTACCATCACACTGGTATTTCAAGAAAGTTCATTTTGTGTTAGGACACAAAGATAATACAACTTGGTTTATAGACAAAATAGAGCACAAACTGTGAAGTACATTTTTTTCCAAGACCATCATGGACTATGTCCTTTATAAGACAAAGAACTAACAAAGATGGATCTTCAGAAAGTGAAAATCAGAAAAGGGGAAGAGGATTGGTCCATTTGAAAAGAAATTATACATATGCACGGATGTCACTTTTTAAGGCCATATTACATTGATAGCAAGCTAAAAGCACAATTGAAATTTCCCATGCTAGAGACTACTTGGATGAACTGCTGGGGCAGTGGTATGTGCCTTTCAACTTGATAATTTGGGGACATTTTCATATTGGGGAGATTAGTTCTAAGTGTCTTCATATTCTCTAACTATAGAACTATTTGCCAAAAAAAATTTTTCCTTGTTACAAAAATAAGAAGCGATTTGCTTGATAGTTACTGACTTTATTACATTTTCTGTTTAGTAGCACTTTCACTGCAATGTTAAAATAAATTTGATGTTGAATTTGGACTCTGTCTATGCCAGTGGAATCAAATCAAAAGCCACTAAAAGCATTGGTCTGTTTCACTGGCCTGTCCCATTTACAAGTTAAAGGGGTGGAGCCTAAATTCTTTGGCCTAGTATTTCTCGATCTTTGCTATTCGGACTGTTTGTATGCAGCATAGAATAAGCTGAAGAGAGGACAAATCTATCAGTCATTCCTATTTCACCATATTTCTCCCTCTTTCCTTCCCCTCGGCCCCCACCCTACAAGCAAAGGAAGCTCATGAACGCCTGGATTTAAAACATGGCAGACAAACTGGTGTTCTTCATATTCAACATCCAAATTGGTTTCATTCTTATTTAAAGTATTGAATGCATTTGAAAGTATCAGGAAATATCCTCTTGATTGGCTGTGACTGAATCATAGTCTTTCACCTACTGTGTCCTTAGCATCTTTTCTAGATATGATCAGACAAAATGCAGAAGGGAAGAGACATATTGAAGGAAATAGCTGGAAAGGTTTGCCACATGTGGGTACACTGGTAAACTGGTGGTGTGATAAGTGTTGTGTAGAGAAAAGTGCTGGCCAGGTCTCTTGATATGACCTTGAGCCAGCTGCTGAACCCATCTGGACTCCAACTTCCTTGTTTATGAAATAAGGGACTTGGGCTAGGTGAATTCAGAGGTCTATCTCAGCCCTAACATAAGATGAGCCTATAAAAAGCAAGTTTTCCTTTTATTAGGGGTCAGTGTTGATAATCAGTTTGTATAATGAAGGTGAAAATGAGCTTTTTCCTTTAGTCTGTATCTATACTCACAGAATGAATGGCACGACTGAAACCAACATTCAGGTAGCAGAGACCCCGAGCCTTCCCATCACAAACAAGGACACTTTGGAGTGCTCTCAGTAGTGACGGTGGAGGTGGATTTGTTTGTTTGGAGAAGCAGAAAACGGCTTCAGCCTTTTACTTGCCTTTGCATAGAGTGGTTTGGCCATTACTTTAGGATGCTTTTTTATCCTGAGTAATCTGGACAGTTGCCTTAACCCCATTTCATTTTGGCTATGTAGATACAACTTAATCTTTGTAACTGTGATATATTTGCTAAGTTTTAAATAAAAGACAAGAAACTTTTTTTGGGGTGGAAATCATCAGAAATCAAGCACACACAACTGTAATATTTTTTTCTGTAAAGGTTTATGATTTTATTCTACTTCTACTGCCACTGATTGCTTAGGTAGGTTTGTTTCCTTTTACACAACTAGGAAATAATGGCTCTTTCATCAATTTTATATATACCTTGGTTCTTGGTGATCTGTCCTCACAAAAGGGGGTCAGCATGAGTATAGGTCATAGAAATTTATGGGTGACCTAGTCACCCATCTGAGACAGAGCAGGGGTTGTGGTCTCAGTCTGGTTGAGCAGGGTGTTAAGTGGGTTGCAGGAAAAAGTTCCTGATAGAAATAGATGCAGAGAGTATAAATGATATGAGCAGTACATGGATCCTGGTACATGATGCACCAGTACATGGATAATCAGTATTTGACTGCAATGTTATAGTAGTTAGGTAAGCAATACTGCACTTACAAGTACCACAGACACAGTTAAAAACAAAATGAAACAACAGTAGAAATGTTTGATTGCATGCTATTTTAATGACACACACTTATCTTCATCTGTTTTAAAGTGGAAATCCATTTCCCTCTAAATACCTGTAAACGACTTTTCAAAAAAAAAATAAATGATCTTTGCTTTGTGACAATTGACAGTATATGTCTGATGTTTGGGTTTTGGAAAATGTATCATTTGCAGGATGTATCAGGGTCTTGACAGGAAACAGATGGCTCACTTAAATTGGGGAATTCGAGGAAGATTTAATAAAGGGACTCTTTATAAAGGTGTGGGCAGAGTATGGGGAAACCACAAGGGAGGATGCAGTACCCTGGGGCCAGTGAACAGGTAAGAGGAGATCACCATAACATAATCTGGAGAGAGAGCTCTGTGGGAAGACTGCCTTCTAGGAGCTGTGGCCTCCAGTGGAGGGACTCCACCAGCCCTGGTGACTCCACAAGGAGGAGGCTACAGACATTATACTTAATGGAAGAAGGAGAGCCTTTTGAACAAATGGCATTGGAGCATTGGACATCTGTACGCAAGAGAACAAACCTCACACTTTACATAAACATTAACTCAAATGGGTTATGGATTTAAACATAAAATGTAAAACTATGAAACTTTTAGGAAAGAAAAACACAGGAGAGGGTGCCTGGGTGGCTCAGTTGGTTAAGCGACTGCTTTCAGCTCAGGTCATGATCCCACAGTCCTGGGATTGAGTCCCGCATCGGGCTCCCTGCTCCGTGGGGAGCCTGCTTCTCCCTCTCCCACTCCCCCTGCTTGTGTTCCCTCTCTTGCTGTGTCTCTCTCTGTCAAATAAATAAATAAAATCTTTAAAAAAAAAAAAAAAAAGAAAAACACAGGAGAAAATCTTTAGGATATAGGGGGAGGGAAAAAGCTTTTAGAGCTGATATGTTCCATTAAAGGAAAAACTAGTACATTGCATTTCATCAAAATAATAAATTTTTGCTCTGTGAAAGACTCCAGAAAGAGGATAAAGGGCAAGCTATAGACTGGGAAAAAATATTCGCAAACCACATATTTGACAGAGGGCTAGTATCTAGAACATATAAAAAACTCAAAACTCAACAGCAAAAAAATCTAATTAGAAAGTGGGCAAAAGGGACGCCTGGGTGGCTCAGTCGGTTAAGCGTCTGCCTTCGGCTCAGGTCATGATCCCAGGGTCCTGGGATCGAATCCCGCATCGGGCTCCCTGCTCCACGGGAGCCTGCTTCTCCCTCTGCCTCTGTCTCTCTCTCTCTGTCTCTCATGAATAAATAAATAAAATCTTTAAAAAAAAAAAAAGAAAGAAAGTGGGCAAAAAACACGAACAAACAATTCACTGAAGATATATAGATGGCAAAGAAACACATAAAAATATGTTCACAATCATTAGCCAGTTAGGAAATGCAAATTAAAATCACAATTAGATATTACTATATACATAGCTGAGTGGGTAAAATGAAAAACACTGACAATATTAAACGCTGACCCGAGGAGGAGAAAGTGGAACACACATGCATTCCTGGTGAGAATGTAAAATAGCACAGAAGCAGTTTGATAGTTTATTTAAGAAACGAAACATGCAGCTAATATTCAACCCAATAATTACACCGCTGGGCTTGGATCACAGGGAAATGAAAACCTATGTTTACACAACAACTTGGAGGGGAATGTTTATAGTAGCTTTGTTTGTAATGACCTAAAGTTGGCAATATCCAAGATGTTCCTTCAATGGGTGAATAGGTTAAACAGACTGTGGTACACACATACTGTGGAACACTACTCAGCAATAAAAAGGAATGACAGGCTGATACATACAACACGGCTGAATCTGCAGAGAATTATGCAGCGCAAAAAGCTAATCCCAAAGGTTACATGCTTTAGGACTACATTTACACAACATTCTTGAAATGATAAAATTGTAGAAATGGAGAATAGATTAGGTGTTAAGGAGGGAGTCAGTAGGAGGGGGGAAGTGGGTACAGTTATAAAAGGGCAACACGAGGAATCCTTGTGTGATGCAGTTGTTTTGAATTTTGACTGTATCAAGGTGGATATTGTGGTTGTGATATTGTACTGTAGTTTTGAAAAAGATACTATTGGTGGAAACTGGGTAAAGCTTACAGGAGATCTTCCTGTATTATTTCTTACAACTCACTGCTTGTGAATCTACAATTTTTCCAAAATAAGAAGTTTAATTTAAAAAATGTTGGGGGTAAAGTGTAGAAATGTCAAGAGATTTTAGGAAGATTGCCACTTTAACCGTTGGCACTTTCACTCATCATCTTGGTCGTCCTAGGTCCCATGATACTAGGACTAGAGGAGTCATCTGGATGAGCTGCATGAAGCTACCTTCAAGAAGGTCTTCAACTGTAGTTTGATATTATCTCCAGAGATACACTGACAACATCAAAGGATGACAAACACAGATGATGTGTGAGACATGGCCAGCTCTGCCCAGACTCTCTCAGATCCCCGGAATCATTTTTGCATGCCCCTCTGCTGGTTTCTGTGTGCTGTGTTCCTAAATGCCCACAGAGTGGCTCTTCTTTCTGAAGACAGGCTCAGGTAAGGGGAGCTGCTTTGAGTCACCAAGTGCCTGTGGGTTTCCTTCTCCCCTTCCCTGCCACCATCACTGGTGCAAGAGTGCATTGTCCTGTCCTGATTAAACTCCAGAGCTCCCTGTGGGGTCAGACTGGCCAGCACATCTCCAGAAAGTACACGCCTGCTTGGCTTTTCCCCTTTCCTGTCCTGTTTCCTCACTCCCTAACAGCTTTCTCTGGGAAGCCCTTCCTTAATAGATCCTATATACTCAAATTTTCATCCCAGGGGTCACTTCTGGGAAGCTGACCTAAGGCAGAAGAACATCAAATAACTTTAAACATGTGTCCCATTACAGGACTATACTATCTAAGGGTTCAAATATCTGAACATTTTTAATAAATCCTCTAATTGTCATGTGAATGGTATCATTATGTTGTATTTTATTAATATGCATTGAACATGTTATGTAAGCATTTAAAATATACACCAATTTAATGATCTTGTTTCAAGAAGCAGAAGTAATGTGGCATCTGGGAGGGTCTGTATTTCACACTCAGGTATGATTTTTGCAGCTTTGGATCTTTATCAAATGGTCATTGCCACTTCTGATAGCTTTTACAGATTTTCTGATTACAAGCCTTGGTGTGGTTGAAAATCCTGAACATTAAATCCAGGCAATTGGCTCTCACACTTTTGGCCAAAGACCATAGAAGAGGCAAAAGACCTATTGCCCCACCTATCTTTCATCCTCCAATCCTCTTTTTTTTTTTTTTTTTGGTAGTGAAAAAATAACTCAGTAACACCAAAGAACTGAAGAGAAACCATAGGGATTGCTTATTTATTTACTTTTAAGGGAGAAATATCATTTACCTGATTTTATATTCCAAAATACTGCCTTACAAATTTTTCAAAAAACGAGTAATTTTATCACTTGCCTTGATAGTATGTTGTCAGTTGTTTAAATAGAACAAATTTATAGCTAATACATTTCAATAAAGTATAAGTAAACTGTGGAATTATAAATTATAAATTGATGGCTTTAGTAATAGATGACTGATGATAAAATTTGAACCTGAACTTGAATATTATTTTAAAGTCAAGTTATAGGAAAAGTGTAAATTCATGAATTAAAGTAGTTAACACTACACACAGCTGAGTTAACCCAACAGCTTACAACAAACTTAATTGATGTTGATGAAGCCAAGCAAAGAGGGTTCATAACTAAGACACGGGAATTACTTCTCTTAAAACCCACAGTTTCCTGGGAATGACACTATTTACACCCTTCTTCCAAAAGTGGGTATTTCAGTTATCTTCAAGTATGCATGAACAGGAGTTTTATAATGTTGCACATAGAAATGATGAAACACCATTCTTGGTGAGCTTAAATAATGTGATAATTTTAACTTACAAATTCTAAACATTAGCAATCCCTCCTATTTTACTTGGTAGATTCCTAATAGGTAAACCTTAGTTGTATGTAAAAATAAAAACCTATAAAATTGCAAATTATTTTCCCATGAGAACTGAAGAAACAACTTATGTGGTCAGTATCATTTAATGAACCATCAGGAATATCCTTGAGGTCTACCAGTGGGCCATGGATCATACTTGGAGAATCACCGGTTTAGACTATTCAAATACAATCAATCTATTGTCACAAATGCATCAACTGTTTGGTTGCAAGGAATGAAAACCCACTTGTATTAATTTCCTAGGGCTACTGCAGCAAAGTACCACAAACTAGGTGGCTTAAAACAACAGCACTTTATTCCCTCACAGTACTGGAGAGTAGAAGTCGGAAATCAGGGTGTTGACAGGGCCATGCTCCTTCTGAAGGTTCTGGGGAAGAATCCCTTGCCAGCTTCTGGTGGCCCTGGGTGTTCCTTGGCTTTATGGTGACATAACTCCTTTTTCTGCCTTTATCTTCATATGGCTGTCTTCTCCTTGTGTGTCTTTCTGTGTTCTTGCCTCTTTTTTTTTTTTTTAGGAAATTAAAAATTGAATTTTAAAAGTGAACCTGTACTACAATAATGCATATATTTGTGTGCACGTGTGTATAATTGACACATGATGTTACATCAGTTTCAGGTTCTTCTTCTCTTCTTTTAAGGACACCGGTTTTAGATTTAGGACCCATCCTCATCTGTATTAACTAATTACATTTGCAAAGACCCTATTTCCAAATAAGGTCACATTCTGAGTTCTGGGTGGGCATGAAATTCGGGGGGACACTATTCAACTCCTAAATGACCTGAATCAGCTCAAGTCAAAAGATTGTTTTAAGGTTCAGGTTATCATAGGACCCAAGGAAAAGCTGAATTGTCAGGCTTCACAAAGTGCAAGAATCAGGCAGATCCATGGCTTTGAGTACCAGAAGTTCGTGATCTTCAGTCTAAGCTCTGCCATATACATGTACTTCCATATATGGAAATAAGTGTATTTTCCATAAAATACAGACAACTGTAATAAAAGTCTGCTTCTCTTCTGTATGTTTACCACCTGACTCAGTTTCATGTAGTCTTATTTCAGTTACTTGGGGAGGGAAGATGAGTGGCCCAACTTGGGTCTGGTGCTCACCTTTGACCCAGTCAGGTATGGCCAGGTCTTAGGGTGGTGGGGAAGTGACGGTGGTGAAGTTATAGTGCCTGTGGGCAGGAGTAGAACCGGCGATTAGGGGCTTAATTAGGGCAGGCATTTTGACCCATGAATCAATATTAAATGAGCCCCTAGAATAGTGCTTGGTGCAAAGTGGATGCTCAAAAAAACATTAAATGAATATACTGCAAATAATGGTCTGATCTCCCTCAGTTAATTAACACTCAGTTAAATAGCATTTCTACATTTTAGAATTTCTTTCACATAATCTTACTTCATCCTTTTTATAATCCTGCAAAGTAGATATTATCATTCCTCTTTTTAAATAAGAACTTTGAGGCTCAGAGGGGTTAAATAAACTGTTGTGAATAAAACCTAGTAGATAGGAGAGCTGGAACTTGAACTCAGATCTTCTTTAAGTTCAGTGCTCTTTTAAGGATAGCACTCCTTATTTCATGATGGCTTTGCTTTGACCTGATAAGCTTTGACACAAAAGAGAAGGTAGGAAAAAGGAGGAATGATGGTTTAGCCCCACCTTTATAGATGTTCTGAATGGGAAGGACCACGTCCCATCAACAGCATGACATTTCCCCTTGAAATGTAAACAAGTCTGGTAGAAGTAGCGTCCCTCCCAGCTCACAGGTGTGTCTGCTTTAAAAAGGCAAGATAAATATTGACCCGACATTCCAGAAATAATCTCTTGTCCAGCACATAAGATCTTTGGCAGTTTTTCTCTCTTCCCCCACATTTATTTTTATTACTCATTCTGGAGTAATTTTACTTGTGTTTCTCTGGACATGTTATTAAGTTCATTCCTTGTGTACACCATACCTTACTTCTGTAGCATGCCTTTTGCATTTCTTCAGGCATCAAGTTCTTCTACTGGCTGCCTCCCTTCCAGCCCACTTTTCCACTCTTATCTCTAAATATAAGAATCCTTTTTTAAAAAAAGATTTATTTATTTGAGAAAGAGAGAAACAGAGAGAGGGGGAGAGGGAGACAAGCAGACTCACCGCTCAGCAGGGAGCTCAACTCGGGGCTCTGATCCCAGGACCCTGAGATAATGACCTGAGCCAAATTCCAGTTGGACACGTAACCTACTGAGCCACCCAGGTGCCCCATAAATATAAGAATCTTTTACTTTTGCTGGTCTGGTTTCACATTGCAATCACTCATGCTAATAACCTTCCTGTTGACTCTCTTTTCCTCTTCCTCCAAGAACTTTGTCTGATAGATCCTTTCTTTGATGTTCACTTTTCCCCAGAATCATCACCTATTCTTACGTGGCATGTAGTAAACTATTATTTTATGGTTCGTGTGTGTGTGTGTGTGTGTACGCACACGTGTGTCTTCTTATGTAAGCATCTTGCACTGCCAAAGAGAATAGGTACTTTGAGAGGAGGGGTCCTGCCTCACACTTTATATTCAAGCATCTAGGCGAGGAACTAAACAGGATAAGCAGTCAAGAAAAGTCCATTGATTATACCATAACTTCGCCCAAATCCATTTTTAGAGGCAAGGGGCTCTGATTTATTCTTTACTTTGCATCTTTTGTGACATATTTGAAGGTAAAGGAGATGTGCTCAAATTCTTTCTCTGTCTCACATTAGCTGTGTAGCCTTGGACAAGTCAAAATTTTTTTTTGTCCATTTCTTCTGCTGTAAAACGGGATATGAATACCTGTCCTAGGCCCTCACAGGTTTGTTATAAGGACCACATGAGCTAGTGTTTGTGAAAGAACTTACCAAATTCTAAAGCACTATGTAAGGGATTATAAACATTGTCTCCTCGTGTGCCCCACCCCCTTATATCTTTTATGTGTTCATCTCTGTAAGAAACAGGAATCACTTAGCGTCCTTGCTGTAGCATTCCATCTTAACCCAAGCCTAGTTCCCACTGACAGATGCCTTGGCTCAGGTTTCAACAACTGCCATTTACCTGAATGTTTGTTATTCACATTTTCTGGCACAGAAGCCTTCATTTATTTGTTCATTCATTTATTTACTCATTTAACCAATTTGTTTTGAGTGCCTACCAGGTACCATGAAGCATGCTTGATGTCCAAGAAGTAATGTAAGTACCTCAAGATATTAACTTGAACTGAATAAAACAGACACACAACTAATTATAGAAGATAATAAGAAACATAATAAGTTATGTATATTGTGTACAGATGTAGGAAGGATCATTTCTGTGTGTGGGGGGGGTAGTGTGTCATGAAAGGTTTCAGAGGAGGTGCTCTTCTATCTTGAAGACTGAGTGGATAGAAAGATAGGGCAATACAGGTGAAAGAAAGAGCTTGAGCAAAACAAAAACACCCTGAGAACAGCAGACAGCTCAGCCAGTAATTTCAGTCACTTATTGCTATGGATTGAGTGAGTACTTATTATGTGGCATAACCTTATGCTAGTTGATGGGGTAACGGGGGGTTAGTGTAGGCATCACAGGGGTGGGATGGTGAGGTGGCAAAAGAAAACTAGCTGGATTATGAAGTGCCTTAACCATTTTACTCCATACTGTATTGGAAAGAGTTTTCTCATACGCATGGGAAAGAGTTAAGAAGATAACGTGAACCTAGTGCTACCAACTCCTTGATGTTCACTGCAACCCTTTTAGCTTGGCAGGTAGATTACAGAACGGGCTTTAGTGCACACTGGGCAGCGCTGTCTTAAAGGACGGGTTAACAGATACCTAAAGTGGCAAGAACATTCACACTTGGGGAAATTCAAATAGTGAATAAACATGTGGGAAAATGTGCCATCTCATCGGTAATGAAAGAAACACAAATTCAAACAAGGCAGGACCCAGTAAGAAAGAAACAAGCAAAACTACATCTAAGCCTGTTTAGGTGATGGGGAAGCAGGCACCTTAGAGAATCAGAAGGGCAGGGGCAAAACCCTTTAAGGTAAGGGTTCGGTGGGGAAAGTGGGGGATTCTGGGAGCTGCAACCGAGAATTGAGGTGTAGGAATGGAAAGCGCGGGGCGAGGGGGGCATAGGGGTGCAGGAGGTACAGGAAGGGGCAAGACTGGTTCATCCCCACCAGAGGCCTAAACCCCGGCGCTTGGCATCTCTAAGCAACCGTAAACCCGCCCCGTCTAGAGTAGACCCTTTCGTAATTGGCTCACTAATCCACCAATGGGCGCACAGGAGGACATTCCCGCCACCTCTGGCGCCCGCTTTCAAACAGCCATACATTCGCAACTGCAGGCGGAATTCTCAACCAAGCTTGAGAAAGGCGGAGACTTCCGTCTCCACGCCCCGCCTCGGGCCGGCATGGCCCCGCCCCCAAGCCAGCTTCTAGCCGGCGATTGAAGGAGGCGGCTGCTCGTCAATGGCCTCAGCGCTTCTGGGTTCGGTTGTGACGAGGAAGGAGCTAGCGGATTAGAGTCCTTGGTAAGGGGGTTTGTTAGAAGTCTGTCTTTGGCGGGGACTAGGGTTTCCCCGTGGTGGCAGCATCCGTGGTCTCCGGTGAGTTTCGCTTCGCGGCTGGGCTTGGAGCTGGGGTTGGAGGAGGTGCGGGGTCCTCGGATTCTGGCTGTGGCTTCCCAAGGGCTGACCCGCCCCCTCCTCAGATCCCGTGGTGGTGGACTGTCCGCGGGTCGCGGGACTCAGGCTTTGACTTTGAAGTGTCAGCGAGACCCCGAGTTTCTCCTTGCTAGTGACGCGTGGGAAGCCCTCCTCGCCCCCTGCAGGCTGCGGGGGAAACCCTGAGACCCTATCCTGGGGACCCCCGCTGTGGTCGCCCTGGCGCCGCGCCTGGCTCACAGTGGGTGCTCTGTACACGTGTGTTGACCGAGTGCATGTGACGCTGGCAGCCAAAGCCAGCCAAAGCCAGCAGCCCCAGGGCGCCCGGTGCAGGCACTACAGCTTCGCTCTCGCGGTACCTGTTTGTTGTGCTGTAGTTGACGCCAAACGGAGTTCCTTGGTAAGGCCGCTGATTGATTCTGTAGTTCAGCCTGTGGGTGCCTACTTGCTGCATTCTTCAGGCACCTTGAATCGATTTGTCCAAGCTGCTGTCATTAGCACTGATCACAGATTGTCGTCATCATTTGTTTAAATGTCTATACTCTTTTTCTCTACCAAGTCCTGTTAAGCTCTGTAATCTTGAGTGCATGGTAAATAATTGTTGGATAAATGACCAGGCCTCTTAAGCCTGGTATCGCAAGTCTAAAACAGGCTAGTGTGTTCTGGCTATTTTCATTCTAGAAGGGAAGCTAGCATGTAACCAAGTAAGTAGAATTTCCTAGGGCATTTATAGACTAACCCCTTTGTGGCATTTAACCTTTTTTATCTTACGGTCATGAACTTGAGTCTGATTTAAGCTGAATTTCACCATATCCTTCACAATGCATGGCAATTTATATGTGCTTCCTACATACGTAAATGTATTCAACTGAGTGAGAGCCTGAAATTGAAGCTGTAAGAAAAGTATAAGAAACATAGTCTGGAAGTGCAAAATCCTCCCCTCCTGCCTAGGGCAACAGGATTGGGAGGGCATCTTGAAGGAGGTAGCATTTTCATCCCAGAAGAGGTTGTGTTAGTTGAAGTAAGGTTTCCCACAGACAGCATATTCACCTTTCTTAGATGTCCTGAATGCTCTTTGTTTGCCTCTTTTGTAGCTGCAGACTCCTATTCATAGGTAACAAAACTAAAATGTATCGATGGGTACATAGTGCTAAGCACTTTATGTTCATTATCTTGTGAATCTTCATAACCAATCTTTGAGGTAGGTACTATTTTTACCCCCATTTTATTAATGAGAAAATGGAAGCAGTGTCTTCAAGCTTGCACAGCTGATAGAAGAGCTAGAATTGAGCCCAGGTTGTCTGGATGAGTGCCCTTATTCTTAACCACTTCCAGCAGTATTGTGTCCTTTCTAACCGAAAGTCTTTTCTGTGAAACTTCCCTCAGCTGCCCTGTCTTCTTAGTCAAAGTTAATTTGTGCTTTATACTTTCCTCTGTTACAGAACTTATTACAATGTATCATGGTAACTGTTAATTTATATCATTGTTTCTCTAAGGGACTGTAAGCTCCCCATGGCTGGTATCATGTCTTAGATACATCTAGGATATAAACTGGCACACAGTAGATGCCGAGGAAAATTTTATTGAAATAATGAATCCTAGAGGGCGGCATGAATGTATCATATTCATTCAACAAATACTTATTGTGTGCCTGCCTTGTGCAAAACGTGGGGGACCTGCATTTTAATTCTGCCTTCAGAGAGCTTACAGGTTTTTGGATGAGACAAAAACAGTGCTTTTGGTTTTTGATATTTTGTCCAACTAAACACTCATTGGTTTTCCCTCTCATTGCAAGGAGGGCAAAGGAAACATAACCAGTAACAACAAAATGAGTATTGAGACTGAGCTCTTCTGATCTGAGTGTTAAAAAACAAACAACAACAAAAAAAGAACATAGTCTTATTAATAGGTTCAGAAAAAGTTAGCTGGGAAGAAAGTACTAACTTTAAAAAAAAAGCATACACTACACTTATTCTGCATCTTGATTGTTTAGTGATCAGTCAGTAAATAGAGATGTCATTATTTCTCTTGTTAGTATAGTATCACCAAATTTATTTAAAGGTACTTTTACTAGGACAAATGTTATTTTTCAATATATTCATATGGTAGTTTTCAGGATGGTTTTTGCAGTTCATATGTTTCACCAGCAATTCATGAGGATATCTCTTTCCTACAAAATAGCCACCACTAGGTGTTATTAACTTTTTTTTTAATTTAGTAGTCGAAAATCATTTCAATGTTTAAATGACACTGTGAATTCTTCATGAACTTACACATCTTTTAAGTTAATTGAACATTTAACATTTCTTTTTTTTAAATGAATTGTCATGTCAGTTGCCCATTTAAAATTGGGTTGTCTTTTTCTTATTTCATTTTGAAAGTTGTATATTGGGACTTTGTCATGTGTTTTGCAAATATTTTTCTTATGTTACATTATTTTATCTTTTGACCTTGTTAGTGTATTTTTTCATATGTAATATTTGACTTGTTAATGATGTTGTTAGCCATATAAAGATTTTATTTTTTGAGGTTAAGTTTCTGTCAAGTTTTTCCTTTATGGCTACTGGGCTTACTGTCTTTCTATTTTATTTTTTCTTCTAAAGCAATCTCTTTTATTCTTAATATTATAGTAAAGTCTCTGATAACAGTGGTAATTAGTAGTGATCAATGAGTTGAGGAAAAGCATTGGCTTTTATTTTAAATTTTAGTTAAAATACTAATTATTTATCCACAGTATGTTTATCCAGATTTCTCTTTCTGCCAAAATAGTTTCTTAAGGTCTCCAGTAGTTTGCACTTTTGAGAAGGAAAACTTATTTGTATCTTGTCTTCCCCAGTCTAAAGAGATTCTGGACTTTTCAGATATTTGCAAATTTCTTTAATGACATAGTTTGGATTAAAAAGCCATTCAAAAGACTTACGCTTTGGTCTTTTACATTCTCTTCATTTAAAAATGAAAATACCTTGCAGAATTCACTATTCTCTGAGAAAAAAGTAGCTCTTTATTTAAAATAGCTGTATTTAACAATAGGCTGTTGTAAATCTTGATGTTCTTTTTCGATATTCAACAGGAATTGATGGCATGCTAATGAAGGATTGAAAAAAAAAAAAACCTCTCCTTTCTTTTACCTAATATAGGAGAAATTAACCCAAATCATATTCTGGCTTTAACTGTGAAATACAGGAAGAGGTGGAGAATACTGTAAATACCAGAAGCAGGAAAGATGATTTCTGCCCAGAGAATTCAGGGATGTCCTTAAGGTTCAACTTAATCTAATTTCTTTTAAGGAGCCAGGATTTAAATGGGCTAGTATTTTCATTATCTGTTGAATTCTGTAGACTTGATGTTCACTTGCAGTAATGAAAAAACCCTAGAGACATGAGCTTGTGTGAGTGTTTTTCCCCTTACCATTTCAGCTATATTATAGGCTTTTTACAGTCAGGTCTCTAACTTATGCAGGTGTACAAGAAGGTTTTTGTAGCTGTTGGATGGAGATGAGGTTTAGATTCCCTAAACTTATGTATTTTCCCTCTTAGTGAAAAAGTGCACATTTCCCTTCCTCCTTTTAGCTCTGGCACAAAGAATAGAAAGGAGCTAGTCTGGTCTAAGAAACAGAAGCTGGAAGAGTTTATGTTGATGGAAGGGGTTTGAGTCGATGAGTTGAAAGGGATGGGCTGGGTGTAGGAACCAGAGAGGGAAGGATAAAGAAGTGGACTGCAGATTACAGTTTGGACAAGAAGCATAATTCAGTCCTTGAAAAACAAACAAAAACTTGATGTTTGGGGATTTTCAGCATTAAAATTCATATTTGTGCTAGTCTGTAACACCGCATTTCATCTATTCTGAAGTGCTCATTTCTTTTCAAATTTTAATATCTACAAAGGCTGTAGTTTAAAATTAGTGATGTGTCATAATTTAATTGGCCACATCTTTTTCTTAGTGGTACAAATGGAATGGTGTCATACAACCAAAGGCGCATTAGGTCTGATGAAGTGGAATATCTTTTGCTTGTAGAGCTATTGGCTTGCATAAAAGTTTGTCATCCTAGTTCTCAACTGTTAACACGAGGGAGCTAAGTTCTTTAGGGTAAGATGTATTTGGATGCCTGGGCCTATGCTTCTTTTTTTTTTGTTTGTTTTTATTTTTTTTAAAGATTTTATTTATTCATGAGAGAGAGAGAGAGAGAGAGAGAGGCAGAGGGAGAAGCAGGCTCCCAAGGAGCAGAGAGCCAGATGCGGGACTCGATCCCAGGACCCTGGGATCATGACCTGAGCTGAAGGCAGACGCTTAACCATCTGAGCCACCCAGGCGCCCTGGGCCTATGCTTCTTAATTCACTTCCCGTTTAATGACATTTTAGAGCCTGAAAAATGCAGTGAATGAGTTGTGGCTCAGGCTCACATCAAAGTGCATTTCCCCGGCATGCAGAAGAGAAGAGTGAATGGAAGGCAGTATTAGGCTGGGTAATTGATGACGCCTGCCTACTTTTTTGTCGGGATTATTTGGAACTTTGAAATTCTGGGTAGTCTCCGGTGTAGCATCGATTCCTAAGTATAATTCAAGTGTTCAGCAGGCTTTTGACTGTAAGTATCTGAAAACCCACCTCCTGCTGCAGCTGCCGCCGCCTCTGCCACAGCAGTAACCATTCTGCGGAGAGCTGCTGCTGATGCTTCTGGAATTGGAACTACGTGGTACAGCTTCACACTCTTCACTTCTGTTTTTCCTGAGTACTTTTTGCGAGAGGCTGATTTTATCAAGCTAAGGAGCGGAATACTTAACACTGATATTTTTGTCGTGTGCTACACAGAGCTTACCAGATCGTAAAGGTTTTTGGGTGGCGATCATTAACTCGGCATTTAGTGGCTCTCTTTGTAAAACGTGACATTCGGATTTGTGATACTCAAAGGATGAAGCAAATTGTGGAGGATACTACCTTTGCCATATCTCATAAACCAAATTAGTAACTCTGAGCATATTCTTAAAATTTTTGTTTTGGCATATTTCTAGTTTATCATTTTTTTTGTGGGTGAGCAAAATATCTTGCTGTTTTAAGTTATACGTTCCAGACCATGAGAAATGTCTAGTCACAGATTTATTAGCTTTTTGCATATTTCTTTTATTTATTTATTTGAGAGAGAGAGAGCTAGCAAGAGAGCACGGGGAGTTGGGGGGGGGGGAGAGGGAGAAGAAGCAGGCTCCTTGCTGAGCAGGAAGCCCAGAGGACCCAAGGCAGACGCTTAACCGGCTGAGCCACCCAGGTGCCCTGCATTTTCCTTTTCTATGAGTTACTGTCATACAGCTATTTTCTGTGAATCCCAGTTAATTTGTAAGCATAGTCTTTATGTTTGGAATACCAACCATTTGTTGTGCATGAGCTACATATATCTTTTCCCTGACTGCTGTTGTCTCTGTATGTGTGTGCGTGTGTGTGGCATCTCTTGTGTAGTTTGGTCTGGGGACATTTTATGGGATCCTTAGAAAGCAAGCGTCTTTCTCTTTCCGCAGGAACACCATGTCCTTAGATTTTGGCAGTGTGGCACTGCAGACACAGAATGAAGATGAAGAGTATGACAAAGAAGACTATGAAAGGGAGAAAGAGGTAAGTTTCTCAGAGAAAAGACTCTGAACCCAATCTTAAAGTTTTATTTCCTGATCAAAAAGATACCATCTTGAGTCATTTTGAAGGAATTTGTAATTTTTTGTCACCTCCTAAAACCTGATCAGTATTTGAACTTTTAAAAGGTGGTTGAGTGGAATGCTTCCTTTTTTGAAACAAGACTAAAACACAGTAAATGGTTCGATTCTTTAAGATCTTTTCCTTTAGGAGGTAGTGGTTGGCTTTGGAGGCAGAGACCTAGTTTCTAGTTGCCTGGAACTTTGCCTTGAACAAGTCCAGCAACGTTTTTTGCTTCAGGTAGCTTACATCCTTGTGGAGGCAGGCAGTAAGCAAGTAAACAGATGAACAAAATAATTCAAGTGGGTGTTAAAAATTAGCACTGGTAAGTGCTAAGGAAACAAAATAGGTGAAATTAAAGCAGCTGGGAGGGCACTGGTAAGGGAAGGCCTTTTGGAGGAGGAAATGCCTGAACTGAGACTTGACTCATGAGAAGTAACAGCCAGGCAGAAGCCTGAGGAAGACAAGACATGCAACGAGTATAAAACAGACAAGTTGGGAAGAGCCTGTATATCTGCAGACCAGCCAGAAGGCTGTGGTATGGGGATTGTGTAACCAAGGGGTGAGTGTGGAGACAGCATGAGGAGGTGGGCTAGGGCCAAATCATTTTGTGTCATGGTAAGATGTTTGTATTTTATTCCAGGAGCAATGGGAAGTCAGCGGAGGATTTTAAGCAGGGAAGTGGTATCTGATCATGTTTTTAAAGATCTTACCATCTGCTGTGTGGTGAATGGACAAGGGGAAAAGGAATAAGAGGAGAAGATTATATTTTATTTATTTATTTATTTTTTTAAAGATTTTACTTATTTGACAGAGACAGACAATGAGAGAGGGAACACAAGCAGGGACAGTGTGAGAGGGAGAAGCAGGCTCTCCGCGGAGCAGGGAGCCCGATGCAGGGCTCAATCCCAGGACCCTGGGATCACGACCCGAGCCGAAGGCAGACGCTTAACGACTGAGCCCCTCAGGCGCCCTGAGAAGATTATATTTTAGATACATAGATGAGTTTAACAGGATTCCTGGCACAGAGTCATGTTGAGTAAATGGGGGCAATAGTAGTAGTAGCACTTGGTGAAAGTCAATTTATTAGAGTTGTTTTTAGTTTGAGTCAGATTTCTTGATTGCCTATGATGATAGTCTTCTTTTGTACTGAGACTGTGCTTGATACAATCCATTTTCTAATGTATAAAACAATCCTTTTTAATCATTACTGTGGACTCTTATTATCAACAAGAAGCAAGGAATAGGGTCAGTTGCCCATGTAGCTGGAAGTAGAGTTTCGGGTAGAGCTAGAAAACTGGCAGCTCGGTGGATTTTTGCCCATAGACATTTTGTCTTGTTTGGTTGTGCAGTGTTTTTAAAAGTTCAATCTGTATTTAAAGATTGGAAAATTTCATCTGGCTTGTCTTGAAACGTCCTAAGCCCTGGCCACATGTGCACATGGCAGCAGGCAGGCTGGATCTGAGCAGTGGCTGTCCCTTCCCAGCTGGCCACGGTCCTCTCACACCGACGTGGGCTTATTCACATGGACTTGCCACTTCGCTCTTGTCAGTTCTCTGCCAGGTCGCTGAGGGCATTGGCGCCTGTGACCCTGACCAGGGTTTCCGGATTTTGAACGGGGGTCCTTCACGGCAATTGTTTGTGTGAGGATTTTCTGTTACTTTGTGAACTCACAGCATGAGGTCTTCATGACCCTGATGGCTTTGGATAGTTTGCTGGAATTTAGCTACTGGGATTCCTGAGGGGTTCAGTTTAAGTAATTATTATAGTAGACTTTAAAGGCGAAAAAAATAATCTGACAGGCGATTTTTCATTGGAAAAGATATTAGAGATGGTTAAGGTATTAGAGGGAACTAATTAGAGGTATATTGTGTGGTGAAAGTTTTAAGGGGGACATTAGTTAAAGAGGCAGTTAATTCTAGGTATATAGAAAATAGCCCTAGGGATCACTTCTTGATTGGTTATAAGCTGGGATAAGGAATTTCCAGAGGAAAAGGAGCTCTTAAGAAGTGAAATACCTAAGAATGAGTGTTTCTAGCAGAGTGGGAGAAAAGAATGTATAGCCAACGTGACTCTGACATGATGATTATGTTTTGTGTTAATAAAAAGTGTTTTTGCCTTTTTATTCTTTTTTAATTTCTTCAAGGGAAGAAGAGATCAGAGGCTAGAGGGTTTCAGATTTTCACCAACAAAATTCAGGATTATTCATAAAATTCAACTTATGTATATTTTGTCACTGCAAGTTAAAATGATAAATCAGCTAATCAAACCTAAGTTTGCATATCCATAGGCCATTTCAACCTCCTCAGGCTGTCTGACCCTACCATAGCAGAACATTTCACAGCTTTGGGTGGTTAAAGAAAAGAGTGGTCTTTTCCTGCTCCCTGGTTGGTAGTTTTGGGATTGACAGCTGCATTGTAAGTGTTAGTAGTGGGCTAATGCATATTGCTTTCTCTACTTAGTGAATCACTTGGTATTCAATTCACTTATGTAGGAGGAATGTCTATATTCCTGAGGATGTATTATAGGGCCAAGCAGGCCATATCTGACTCATAGTCTACACTGCTAAGGATTTGTGAGATCCTCTCTCTGTAAGTGGTAGAGTAATCCTGATTTTGACCTTCTGGTATGAAGTCCAGTTGCTGAGTTTAATTTTGGTGCTTTGGGGTCAGTTGGGATTTTGTCCACATTTGCCCCTAAGTCAGTGAATAAGCCACAGTCAAGTTCCAACTTCTATGCCATCTCAATAGCAGCTCTATAATTATGATCTTGCCTTTTCCATTTCTGTTTCCTCCATTGTTTGCATTGAAGATTGAGTGGAGAAAGTGCATTTAATCTTCAGAAAAGGAAATAGTCACTTCATTTAGTAAAGCGATTCAATATTCAGAGGACATTTATTCCAGTGGAATCTGAAACCACATGATTAGACCCATATTTTGAAAAAATCTCCAAGAGTTTTGCAGAAAAGTCAGGCACTATAATCATTTCTAAATTCCCTCAGTTCTCAGTGGTATAATGGTAAAAGTTTGGGCACTGTGGGCCAACGCATAGCAGAGAAGTATAACCCACAGCCTCACTCCATCTTCTACACAGTAAACAGGGCAGATTAGGGTGCAGATGAGTGAGGGTGATGATACCATGGAAATATGCTGTCACTTCAGTTAGTACTCATCTCACTCCTCTTTCTCACCACTTACTGGGGCATACTACTTTCTTGCTGTGCCATTTGAGAATTATGGCTGTAGTTGTCTTTGCTGCTAAGTAGACCTCATCCAAAGTATTCTAGGCAAACTTTTACTTGGAAAGCTGGCCCAGAGAAGAGGAATTTCAAAGTTCTTTTATTAACTCATTCATAACGTAACAATGTGATTTTTCAAAATACCTTTCACTTAAGTCAGTGTGCTTTGTGATTTCATTATGTGATATTACAGACATATAGTTGTTGTTACTGTTGTGATAGGAGTGGTTACAAGCTCCAAAGTTATTGGTGAACACACAGCTTAAGGTAGACTGTCATTTGGCATCTTCCAGTTTGCTGGAGTATACATGTACTTTTCTGCAGTGTCCCCAGAAACAGTTCTGTGATTATGGCCTGCTTCTATGAATGTACGTATGCATTTTGGAGCAGAAGTACTAGTAATCTGTGCTGTCAAGATAACACTTGCTGATGAGGGCTCACTTAGTAATGATCGATTTGAAGCCTGGAAAATGATCTTGAGGAGAAAGGTAGGTGGTTTAAGTAGCAGATGGCAGAGAGAAGCTCACACCTGGCCATGCTGATTTGAGTCCGTTTGGATTTTATATCGGTGCTTCTCTAATAGAATAGTAAAGCTCGTTTGAGCTTGAAATCCTGTATTTTAAAGAGGTAGGGTTTCCATTGCACAGCCTTTCTTCTACTTTTTAATTGCCTTGTTTGATGTAATTATAGAAAGATTTTGACATTTTGTCCCCACTAGAGGGAGTTATGAAGCTAGTATTTGTTTACATTTTATATTATTTGACTTATTTAGTGGCACTTTCTTGTCATCACCGGAGAAAAAGAAACAAGTGGTTTAAGTATTCATATGCTTGATGTTTTTCTTTAGCAATTTCTTATACTTTATCTGGATTGTACCTTTGAATATTTCTCATAACATACAAGTGTTTTTCAGGGGCTGTCACGATGGGAACAAAAACATTACTCTGGCTGACTGTAGCTTGGTTGTACACAAAGAGGTAGAAATAAGTGTCTTCCAGTGACTAACGAAATGTCATGTAGAAGAAAACTAGAGTGAGAATGGAGAGATTCAGGTTCTGCTGCTGGCTCTGGAGCTGTAACTCTCTTTCCTGGGCATGCCACTCACCTTCTCTGGGCCTTGGTTTGCTCCTTTTTAGAAGGAGAAATTTGCCTTGGAGGAGCTCCAGTGTTCCTTCCAGGCCTAAAGTTCTGTGTCATTTGTGGGGCAGCCGATAGTTGTCTAACAGATGCTGCCGTATTTCTTTTTCAGGTATGTGGCAATCTAGACACAGTCTTCCCCACTAACCTAAAATTTAGTTTAACTAATGGAATGGACTTAAAAAAAAAAAATCTTCATGTAATATAATTCATGAACTAAAACTCTGCCTGCCAAGTTACTTGGCCCTTTATCGTTCCCATACTGAGCCTTTTCAAGGAGGTTTTTAACTTGGCTCTTAGGTTAGAATGAAGATTCTGTTTAGTGTATACCCATGAAAGCACTGTTTAATAATTTACATTTTAAAATATCAGAATCTTTTCAGTGTACTTATGAGGTAACCTGTTTAAGAGCCATATGAATGTTGGCTACTCCATTTGCTGCTTTTCTCCGGGGAGATGTATGGTTTGTAATCTGAGAACTCTTGCTTTCATGAGTATTGAAAATTATAGTCTTCGAAGACAGTCTGTTTAGTTAATTTAAGTTGAAAACCCTAACAGGGAACCCTCCTACACTGTTGGTGGGAATGCAAGCTGGTGCAGCCGCTCTGGAAAACAGTATGGAGGTTCCTCAGAAAGTTGAAAATAGAGCTACCCTACGACCCAGCAATTGCATTGCTGGGTATTTACCCCAAAGATGCAAATGTAGTGATCCAAGGGGGCATATGCACCCCAATGTTTATAGCAGCAATGTCCACAATAGCCAAACTATGGAAAGAGCCAAGATGTCCATCAACAGATGAATGGATAAAGAAGATGTGGTGCATATATACAATGGAATATTATGCAGCCATCAAAAAAAAAAATGAAATCTTGCCATTTGCAACGACGTGGATGGAACTGGAGGGTATTATGCTAAGTGAAATAAGTCAATCAGAGAAAGACAAGTATCATATCTCACTGATATGAGGATTTTGAGAAAGAAGGCAAAGGATCATAGGGGAAGGGAGGGAAAAATGAAACAAGGCGAAACCAGAGAGGGAGACAAACCATAAGAGACTCTTAATCTCAGAAAACAAACTGAGGGTTGCTGGAGTGGTGGGGGGTGGGAGGGATGGGGTGGCTGGGTGATGGACATTGGGAAGGGTATGTACAATGGTGAGGGCTGTGAATTGTGTAAGACTGATGAATCACAGATCTGTACCCCTGAAACAAATATATGTTAATAAAAAAAATTAAAAAAAAAAACCCTAGCAAAAGGTTTACACACTGTTCTCTGTTTTACATTCCCCCTAAACATAGGCATTTTGGATGTTCTGCATGGGTTATTGCAAAGTGTTTTGCTGCTGAAGTTCTTTGAGTAAAGGTAGAGGAGTTTATGGAATGGTTTAGATTGCATTTCAGTAGAAGCCTTACCAATGGCAAATGATCTTTTTTCTAAGGGGGGGTGTCTGTTTAATTATTAAACTCAGTTGACACACAATAACATCCCACTGAAAAGATTGCATTTGCGACCAAAAAGCAGTCTGATGAATTTGGGAAAGTAATGAGTGGAATTAAATGTCATCATTTATAAAAATTGTTCTCTTTGGCCTTGAATCTGTTTGGTAGCTAGGTGGACCTTTAACGGGGAAAATTTATAGTTTATAAAAATCTCTACTTGGTAACATGCTAAATTGATCTGATAATTCTGTGTTTTATGGCACAAGGTTCAATGACCAAAAGCAAAAACTATTTGACAGTGTATATGAAAAGGGCACACTTTGATCCTGGGACTGGAAGCCTTGGGGGTGGGATTTTATTCCTGAATGGCCTTATTAGGAGGACTCACTTCATTTAGCTTCCCTCTGTCCTGAGAGTTATGGGAGCCAAGGAATATGGCCCAGCTATGCCAAAGCACTTCATGGAGAAATTTTTTGAAGGTGAATGAAATGCTTTCGAATTGTTAGCATATATGTAAAATATTTTATAAGAAACTAAATACTATAGGGATGATTTTGCCAGTTGATAAGTTCACCTGTGGATCTGGAAGCATTTTGATGAACTTATTGCTTATGCTCAAATTAATTTTCCTCTGTGGATGCCAATTTTGTTAATTTTGTGGTGTCACAGAGAAAGCTGCAAGAACTGCTTAGCTTTTTCTAGGTGAGAGGAAAAAATGTACCTTTCAGATGTCCCTGTCAAGGTTCCCCTTAATTATAAGGCTATGTACTTGAATCTCACTGAAGGTTTAGAAGAAAATATTCTTTCTGTACGGGAGTCCTTACTTGATGTAAGTATGAGAGATTTATTTTGTTATTTTTCTCTGTGTAGTATGTGGGAGTAGTCTTTTTCCTTAAAGGAGTGATGCATAATTATAGACAAAGCAGGTTGGACTACTTTTAAAAGACCTCATATATGTTTTTTACTTAGTGAATTTTGTGTCTTTCTCAAATCACTTTGCTACCTTTCACTTGAGGCATACGTGTAGTATACTAATATGTTGATGTGTTTAACTTTTAGTGGTTCTTTTGTGTTTCTTATTCTTTATATCTTTGGGTTAACTCTGATATGGCTAATTCTCAGAATGGTTTTTCAATTACTCAGCATGAGCAGGTGACCAATAAATCAAGGTCTTGGTTATTAATATTAATATCAAATAAATTTTGAGATGCTTTTCATTGGAATAGAATATTTTTTCTTGTTTCATTTTTAAAGAACAATGGATTGAGAAAACTTTTTAAAAAAATAATACAGTGAATATTAGAAATATATGTGGGATCAAGGAAGTATCCCCCTCCCCTCTTCACATACCCCATTTCCATTCCCAAATTTGACTTCTTCAAAACCCAATTAACAATTGGAGCATTCCTTTCAGACCTTTCTTATAATAATTTTTTTTTTTTTTAAAGTGGGCTCCATGCCCAGTGTGGAGCCCAACACAGGGCTTGAACTCATGACCCTGAGATCAAGACCTGAGCTCAGATCAAGAGTGGGGCCTTTAACTGACTGAGCCACCCATGTGCCCCCATAATATTTTCATTTAACTTTTCACATATGTATTTTCTTTCAGGAGGTTTTTGATTGTAAATGTAATACTCAGATATGTTTTATAGCTACATTTCATTTTTTCTAAAATGGGTAAAAACAACTTGCCATAGACTAAGCCGTAGATCAAGGAGCATCTCATTTTTTTCCCATGTCTTACAGAGTATTTAATATCTTTCACTTATTGCGGGACGCCTGGGTGGCTCAGTTGGTTAAGCGTCTGCCTTTGGCTCAGGTTATGATCCCAGGATCCTGGGATCAAGTCCTGCATTAGGGCTTCTGCTCAGCAGGGAGCCTGCTTCTCCCTCTGCCTGCCGCTCCCCCTGCTTGTGCTCGCTCACTCTCTGACAAATAAGTAAATACAATCTTTAAAAAATTTAAGAAAATAAAATTCCCTCATTGCATAATTTTATGGGGTTCATTTATGCACTGTGGAGGACTCAGTCAACTTGTTAATTTAACTGGTGCTTACTTTTAAAGAGAAGTCATAAGCAGCCCTCTTCTGTTTAATAATATAATATTTGAATTTTAAGACAATATATTGGGAATTGAAGAAAGACATTTACAGGTGTTGAAATTGAATAAATTAGACCATTCATCTCTTAATCACTGTTTATCTTGAAACAATAAATGAATTTACCTAGTTTTTATAGGTAGAATGCTTAAAGATGTGATTTATCTAGAAAAAAATTGGGGAGTGAAATCAAATGCTTTTATGTCAGGTTTGGAGTTACGCTTTTAGAGTGCTCTGTAGCTTTGTAGAAAACTGAGTTTGTTTTTTTTTTTCAAAGATTTTATTTACTTATTTGACAGAGAGAGACACAGAGAGAGAGAGGGAACATAAGCAGGGGGAGTGGGAGAGGGAGAAGCAGGCCTCCCTCGGAGCAGGGAGCCAGATGCGGGACTCGATCCCAGGACCCTGGGATCATGACCTGAGCCGAAGGCAGACGCTTAACGACTGAGCCACCCAGGCGCCCCGAAAACTGAGTCTTAAAGCTCCCTTTTTACTCAACTGTGTCACCAGAGCCGAGTATCATGTATCTTTTCATTGCTGGAATTAGATGGCAGTCTGCTAATTAGTCACTCTCCAAGGGGTTTCTATCACATTATTACAGCTTTTAAGAGCTTCTGGGCCACCTGCTGCTGCTGGTGGTACTACTGTTCTCACCACCTGGGCGAGGTAGAGCTGGCTACTCAGATTCCCAGGGGGATGTGTGATTGTCAAGTCCCCAAGGTCTGATTACTGGTAGAACAGGGTTCTGAGACCCAAGTCTGCCGCATGATAACATAATACGGTGATTGTACCATTATCATGACTTGCTGTGTTTCCATAAAGAAGGTTTAAAATTCTATTGTAATGTTAAGTGTATTTAAATCTAAGACATTTGTAGGAAAAAAGCCTTCTAGTATAAATCCTGATATTATGCATTCCCCTGAACATAATTTGTGTGGAATTTCAAACACTTATTAAATGGAGAAGTTAGGAACATCTTTGACTTCTCAAGTCGAAGTCACTCGTTGCAAGGCAACTTTGGTTTGGCATCTCATGTTTCAGTCAGTGTGATATTGATGCTGACTTTCCTGTCTCAGTTGCAGCTGTTACTCACCGACCTGCCGCACGATATGCTGGATGATGACCTGTCCTCCCCCGAGCTCCACTATTCCGACTGCAGCGAGGATGGCACAGAGGGAGAGTAAGGACCTAAAATCACCTGCACTCATATGTTGCAATTCTATAAGGCTCTTTCTTTTGACTCTCTGTAGGCAATAATGGACATGGTTGTAAAATTGTAGACTAATTCTTAGAATTTTAGGTGAAGGTTAGAGAGGGAAGACGTTAAAATCTTGGGGTTCTTTGTGATATCTGTATCCAAATAAGTGATGGGCTCTAAATCTAAAGTATTGATTTTTCCCAAGACTACATCGCTCTGAGCAATTGGAGATGAATTGGCGTGAGCATCAAGTGCTCCCTAAATCTCAAAGTGTAAATGTAAGTATCGAGTTGATAATGACTTTGGCGAGGGTGGGAATAGATCTTAGTGCCTTTGTTTTACTCTTGTTATCTACTAGGACTATAATGAGATTCGGGATGTATATATTGGAGAGAAAAGTGGCAACGGCTGGGAAGACAGTCAAAGTAAAAATGACGACCAGCGTCCTGGCTGCCATCCCAAAGAAGGTGAAGATGAAGGTGGAAGTGGTTATACTCCTCCAAGTAATTATGAACAGACAGATTTATATCACCTTCCTGAAAACTTTAGGCCATATATCAATGGTCAGAAGCAGGAATTTAATAGTCAACCAACCAATGTAATTAAATTTTCAGATCCTCAAAGGAATCATTTCCAGGTATTATAAGAACTTGACTTTCAGGAGTTTGTGTGTATGTGTATGTGTATATTTAAAAAATGTATGTAAGTGCAATGGTAAGCTTTATTTTAAGTACAAAAATCCCTGAGAGTGCTTTTGTTCAGGCTCGTGCTGAATTAGTCATGCTGTTTTCTGTTTACAATCTAATGAAATCATGATCTTAAGTTAGAATTTTAAAAGAGACTTTCCAGAAAGAGTTAAATGGTAAAAGTTAAGTTTGCCAAACATAACCATCCTCATTTACTGCTGCTTCTGGCTTCTACCACTTAACCATGCTTCAGTGAGAAGCTATGTTCGGGTATCTTGGTATAGTTTTAAAGTGGCAAATCTATGTAGATGATACCATTTAGTTACCTTGATTTTCTAGCCCACCACCTTTATAACAAATTTTAGGTTGAATACTTCAAATCTGTTATCTGTTTTGAGATGATACAGCAGTAGACAGGATGAATGTTAAGGAAAGAAACAGATTTTTTGTCTCCCCCGCCCCCGGAGTTTATTAATGAGCTAAGACCTTAGGATATAGGTGGCTGCCTCTTAGACTTTCTGAGTGACATTGATTTTGCCAATAGCTTTTCTCTTTTTGCCAACAGCTATTCTGTGTCGCCCAATGACGGGATGACTTTTCGATCCTTTTAAGGTGGTCATTTTCTATCTCTATGGAATATTAATTATTCCACAAGTGTTATTGAATATTTATTATATATGAGGCATGTTCTTGTTATTGAATATGTACATTTTTATGTTCCCAAGATGTTGGCATCACCTAAATCATTCTTAAATATTTATATATGATCTTATTTGAATTCTTGAGTGTTATTTATGGAATTGGCCCCATTATATGCTCAGAAGTACAATTAAGATACATAAAATTACATATTATAGACTTTTAATTAACAGTGTTAAATGACTGTAAGTGGTATTTTTAAGCAAAGATGTATGTATGAAGTTTGCAATGGTACCACAATTAAATTTCCTGACAAAATTGAGGTGTCTAATTCAGATCATTTTCAAAGAAAAGGCCAAATCCTGATTGTCAATTTCATTTATCATCTTTTGATAGCAGTATGTTACATCACAAGGTCCTAGTTGTCAAGCTTTGGAACCATATAAAGTGACATATAAACCTTATCAGGCTTCTGCCCAGAATAATGACTCACCAGCCCAGGAGATAGCAGGAAGTGACACATTTGAAAGCCTGCAACAACAATTTTTAGGAGCTAATGAAAGTATGTATCAAGTTTATATTTATTTCTTAATAACAGAATTGGAGAGTTTTGAACACTGACATACTCTTATTTTTTTCTTAAAGTATGATAATGGGATTGTGGTTGATTTTTTTTTTTTTTAAGTTCCGTTATTATTAGAGATCCTGAAGTATTTATGAATAAACTGATATGAAGTCTTGGATTTATTTTAAATAATATGTTGTTGGGGGTAATGTTAGGGGGAGATATAAATAAAGCAAGACTGACCATGAGTTTGTAGTTACTGAATCTGGGTGATGGGTTCATGGGGTTCATTGGACTCTTCTCTCTACCTTATATATTTGAAACTTACCATAATAAAACATGAATAGAAGTTCTTCTCAACTGTATATTTCAGTTGTTCTAGTTGGTTAAGACTTTTCTTTGGATAACATGTTTTTCTTACTGATTTGGAAATTGGAAAATGAAATTCGAGTTTTCTCTTCAATCTTAGATTTTTCATTACTACATAGAAATGTAATTGAGTAAGCCAGCCATTATCATCTTAAGTTTTTCTTTTAATTTTTAGACTTTTAGTGTAATAATTAGGCAACTCTGATATAAAGTACTTAATACTCAGAATTTAAACTAGAGTTATCTTAGGTTTTGTCATGTAGCATTTGCCAAAAAGAATTCCCTTTACATAGTGCAGGTATAAACATGAGAATGAGAAAAGTGTTACTAGAGAGTTTGGAGGAGATGAAACACCCGAAATCAAAAGCCATAATTTATGCTCTGACTGACCTGAATCATCGATTCCTACATTTAACTTTTATCGTCATGCTCTCTGGCATGTGAAATAGCTTCTACTTATTGCGCATGTTGAAGAGCCAGTGTGACTCTAGAGTGTGACGCAAGCTGGTTGTTTCACATTGAAGAAGCCGGGGAAAGTCATCGGCTGTTCTGGATTTCCCAGGCTACACTGAGGAAACTGGACTGCATGTCCTAACTTCAGCGTTGCTTCCGTCATACACATGTGCCGCACGGTAGTTCTAGGGGAGGCCAGGCCTCACTTTATCCAGCAGGAGTCGACAGCAAATATGGGGTCACCTCTCGTGGTGCAGAGGGTTTTATGGAACAAGATGAGGCGGACAGCGTGTGTGGCATAACTGGGTTTAGGCTGAGTAAGCATCACATCAGTGGCCTAACATCTTGGTACTTTTTCTCTCAGTCCTACTGTGTTCAGTTACCTTTGTATTTCTGGCCTTTCTGCATAGATAACCTTATGTCACTCTCAGCAGTCTGCGTTTTATCAAGTGATTTATTGTTTTGTTTAAGTTACACGTTTGCCTAAATTTGACATTTGGAAGTTAATTAGATAACCTAATGGCACCGTAGTGCTGAATTTAGTGATTACAGCTTCTTAGCCCCAGTAGTTAAAAAAATGACTTTGGGGAGAGGTGTGGCCTGTAGACTGCTCATTCCTGGGCTAGTGCTGTTCTAAGTTGACTTGTAACAAAGTTTTCAGTCTTCATGGGTTTCTTTTGGTCTTAACCTTATCTCTTTTTAAAAAAGAAGATTTTTTTGTTTGTTGGCAAGTAGAAGCATTCATAGTTCTAGAAGAAAATGAAGAAAAGTATTTGTCATTTTGTTGTTGAAGCACTATCCTCCTCCTCCACATCACTTTTTCTCTTTTCCCCCCAGTCATTTTTAAGTGGTCCCTAAAATGACTTTAATCATTTCTGAAAGGAGACCTCAAAATTCTTTATTAACTTATTCACTGATTTATTAATACAGCAGTTATGTGCTAGCATGAACATGAATATGATGTAATTCCCTCTCCTGTTTAAAATATTTTGAGAAGAATTTCTAGAAATTTTCTTTAAAAATGGCTTTGTAGAAGCTGATGTACTTTTTTCCCCCAATTTTATGAGAGCATAGAACTCTGTTCCATTGTAATTGGTATATGCTTTTTCTTTAGCCAAAATGGTAGTGACTCAGGGTTATACTCTAGACCAGTGACTTCTTAAACTTTTCTGGCAGTGACCACAGTAAGAAGTACCTTTTTTACATTGTGATGAGGATCTTTGTAAATAAGTATGTATAACTAAAACAAATGTTTCACGAAATGATCATTATTCATGCTGCACTCTGATATATTCTTATTTTTTTAAAAAAAATGCTAGTCACAATCCATTGAATTGATTTCATGATACTAATGAGTTGTATCCACAAATTTACATTTGGGTATGCTTTTATCTAATAAATTATCTTTAATTTTAATGCAGATTCTGCAGAAAATATGCAGATTATCCAACTTCAGGTTCTTAACAAAGCAAAAGAGAGACAACTAGACAATTTAGTTGAAAAGTTAAATGAAAGTGAGCATCAAATTAGATATTTGAATCACCAGCTTCTAATAATCAAAGGTAAGATGACACCTGTTGGGTGCTGTCATTTATGAGGTATACTAAAGCTAGATACCTTGTTTCTAACAGCTCATTTTAAATATGAAGCTTAGAGTGGATGCACTTGGTCAGAGGGCTCATAATGAGTCCATCAGAATGAAACAAAAACCCAGGACTTTTGACACCTTGCCTTGGATTACTTCTCACTAGAACATTCTATTTCAAGGTCCTCATTTTCTCCCTCTTTCTCTTCTATCAGTGAACATTATTTAACTATGCTGATAGCATTCTGTCCTAATAAGTTGTTGATTCCTTATGTAGTTTACCTTGGCTGAAGTATTCCAATTCCCAGAGAGACTTGTGTTTAGCTTGCAGTACATTTTCTAAGCCTGCAAGTTAATGTAGGATTTTAATCCAAGTGAGTTAGTGATCCTGAACTCCTTTGGGCATGTCAAGGAGAAAAATAGAGCCATTACTGGGAGAAGCACATAGAGGAAACACAGTTTCAAGTTATAATTGCTTACTCTTCGTGCTTTCTGTAGTTTTGGTCAGTGGTGAACTTTTCATTTGTAGAATAATTTTGTGACTGAACTCTAGCTTGTTTCAAACTTAATTGATAGTGAAAAGGTCCCTTTCTGTAATGTTTATAAAATTTATTTTGAGAGAAGAACTTGTAAACTGTTACAGTAAAGTATGTGGGAAGAATTTAAGATTAGGTGAATTTAAAAGTTCATTGCATATATGCAATGAAAGCAAATAGTCCTCAGATTCCTTCTTTGATTAGCAGGGACTTGTCACATCTATGTAGCTTCTCAAGTAAACAAATGCTAAAATCATTGTTAGGAAATCTTGTGGTTCTCAAAAGTATACAGTAAGATTTTTGAGGGAAGTGGTTCTGTGTTTTTTCAGTTTTTTGGTACCACTCAGGCATTCTTTTTTTTGGAACTTTCCTGGTTTTCCCTAAATCAACTGAAGTTTACTATCTGAATTGCACCAACATTTATATGATACAGATCTGATATTTGATAAGAAATTGTGAAAATAAGTTACTATAACAGTAACTTATTTATATAAACATTTTTAATGTTGTAGATGAAAAGGATGGCTTGACCCTCAGCCTCCGAGAATCACAGAAACTCTTTCAGAATGGAAAAGAGAGAGAGATACAGCTTGAAGCACAAATAAAAGTTCTGGAGACCCAAATACAAGCACTAAAAGTGAACGAAGAACAGGTAAGTATTTGTCATGATTATTTATGGTAAAAGGTTATTTATTACAGTGAAAAGTTTACTTAACTTTTGGTAATGTAGGACTAAATTTAGCAGAACTTGCAGTTTATATCTTCTTCCACCATAAGCCTGCTTTTGTTTCCCTTACTTTGGAGGGACGGTGCTCACATCAGCCCAGGCACCTGCGCACCAGATAAAAGTCTGCAGGAGACCTCAGCTCGTCTCTTCCCTTTCATCCAGTCAGCTGCTACCTTCTGTTGAGTCTCCGCATTTCTGTCCACATGTCCCTGATTCGGGATTTTACCATTTGTTGTACAAGTGTCTTAACTAGTCTTTAGTCTTTTTTTTTGGTGGGGGTGGGGGGGGGGGGGGGGTGGGGGGGGGGGGGGGGGGGAGAGATAATCTTTTTTTTTTTTTTTTTTTTTTAAAGATGGAGAGAGATAATCTTAAGCAGGCTCCATGCCCAGCATGGAGCCCAACGCAGGCTTCGTTTCATGACCCTGAGATCATGACCTGAGCTGAAATTGAGAGTTGGACACTTAACTCACTGAGCCACTCAGGCGCCCCTAGTCTCTAGTCTTTGACTACTTCTCCAAATTCTCTCTTATGGCCAATCTTTCTAAAATACTGATTGTTTTTCCCTTGCTTAAGGCCTGACCCCACTTTACTTGTGGGATGAAGTGTGGCATGGAAATGGCCATGTGATCCTTGCCTACCTCTTCCCTTATTTTCCTCAAACTCAGTAGTGTGTGTGTTATTTTTATGTACTTGTATACACCGTCTCTTCTCACTGGAAGGTCCTTCCCCCAGCACACTCTAATTGGTTAACACCCCCTGCTCATGGGCTTCCTTTTCCTGAGTCTTCCCTGCCTTCCAGCACATAATAATAGATGGTCAGTATATGTTGAGTGAATGTTGTTGGTGAAAACTGATGTAACCTGTACATATTTTGTCTTACATATTTCTCTTTTCCGCTCTGATACTATCACGACTATAGTTTTATGGTGTGTTTTGAAATGTGGTAAACAAGGGCTACAGTTAGTATTCTTAAAAAAAATTGTAGCTCTTTCTCACATTTTCTTTTCTAAATTTTGCATATCAACTTTTTATGTTTGTAAAAAATCTTGTTGAGATTTTGATTGGTGAGGCATGAGGCATTGTGTTTACCATTTTATCGATGAGTTAATCAAGTTTTGGAGAGGTCAAAATTACTTGCCCAAGGTTACAAAGCCAGTTATTGACAAAACAGCAGCACCTAAATTTCCTGACCCTAGTAGACTTGCCTTTAAAGTGGTGGCACAGGGAAGCCTGGCTGGCTCAGTTGGTGGAACGTGTGACTCTTGATCTGGGGGTTGTGGGTTCGAGCCCCACGTTGCGTGTAGAGGTTACTTAAAATCTTAAAAAAAAAAAAGACAAAAGTGGTGGCACATTCTTTGATTAATGAGATAGATAGCCATTTAATGGTTGGAAATGGTCACAAGTCATTGGTAGCCAAGCTTGGTGGGGGGTGACTCATGAGAGTGATACCATTTTGGAGGTGGGGAAAGAGGGTGGTTAAAACTGAAAGTGACAAGCCTGGTGAGGGGTATTAAAGAGGGCATGTATTGGATGGAGCACTGGGTGTTATACGCAAACAATGAATCATGGAACACTACATCAAAAACTAATGATGTAATGTATGGTGATTAACACAACATAATAAAAAAAAATTGAAAGTGACTATAAAATCTGAGTTTGGTTTTGGATGAGATGTGTGCCTAGTTCTGAGGATGGTTTCATGAAAGAATTTAAACAATGCTGTCTCATATCTGGTTCCTTATCCTTCAGGTGTCAGCTAAAACAAGCCGCCTTATATCTAGAGTAGCCCATAGCTCCATATTCCTACTCTCCTTCATCATGCCATAGGCTATTACTCTATTTTAAAACTATCTGAAATGATCTCATTTGTTTACTTGTTATTGTTTATCTCTTCTCACTAGAAAATAGTAAGAGTTTGGACCTTGCCGGTCTTGTCATCATGTCCTTAAGTGCTTAGAATCCTGCCTAAGTTCTGCCTGAAGTATTCACATTATTTATTGAGCAAATGAATAAATGTCATAAGCACTTTAAACAGTATTCGAATAGTCAATCTCCGGAATAGAAATGAAAAATAAGCCTCATTTGAAATTTTAATTTTTGTGTAAGAGACTATGAGCATTTTTAACTTTTTGAAAATTGATAGTTCTTATAAAAAGTTGAATTGCTTTTATGTAGTAAAATGTTACAACTTTTAGATCTTTTTATAAGTTAGATGTTGCATGTATAAAAAATAAGGCATAATGAAAACAAAAGCAACAACAGAATCACCTAGTGTACTGATTTTCTATCATTGGCATAAATTTAATGGCTTGAAACAATGCGTAGAAGTCTGACATGGGTCTCACTGGGTAAAAATCAAAGTGTTCAACAGGGCTGTGTTGCTTTTTGGAGGCTCTAGGGGAGGATCCATTTTCTTGCCTTTTCCAGCTCCTGGAGGCCAGCGGCATTCCTTGGTTTGTGGCCCATTTTCATCTTCAGAGCCAGAAGTCACTGGTTCTGACTTTCCTGCCTCAATTTTCCTCATTTAAGGACCTTTCTGGATATATTGGGCCCACTCAGATAATCCAGGATAATTGTTTTTATTTTAAGGTCATCTAATTAGCAGTTTTAATTTGGTCTACAGCCTTACTTTTTCCCTTGCCATGTAACATAACATATTCACAGGGTTTAGGGATTAGGACATGGACCTCTTTTGGGAACCATTATTTAGCCTAGTACACCATTATTATTCAACAACTGTATAGGTACAGTTTTCAAAACTTTGTTGTTAACAAGTGATCGTTGACAATTTTTATCAGTCAAGAAACAGTTGTCATTTTTCTGTGACCCAGCAATTGGATTGGCCCCCACACTTGGCTCACAGAGCAATGCCAACAGCACTGGGACCACTGTTGTAGCAGCAGATTCCTTGTCTGGTACCCACATCGCTGTCATGCTGAGCAAAATCCTCCATCACTCTCCTCAGGTAACTACAGAGTGTTTTTCTCAGTGGATGTTTCCAGCAACCATGGGCCTGATGGGTCCCAGCTAGAGAAGTCTCAAGAAACTAAAGCCACTGTAGGGAGACCCTTTCCTTGTCTATATTCTTCTTAAAGGATGGTTGATTTTTAGCGTTACAGTCCATAAAGAGAGCACAGAGTCAAAATAGCGTAAACATGGCTATCCTGTGTGTATCCACTAGATGATTAAGAAGTCCAGGACAACTGAAATGGCTCTGGAGAGCCTGAAGCAGCAGCTGCTGGACCTCCGTCATTCAGAATCACTTCAGCGTGCTAGAGAGCAGCATGAGAGCATTGTGATGGGCCTCACGAAGAAGCATGAAGAGCAAGTGTTGTCCTTACAAAGGAAATTGGATGCTACAGTTACTGCGCTTAAGGAACAGGTTAGGATGATTTCACATGAGCAACTGTTCTAAACGAGTAAGGCTGGTTATTTTTTGTAACTGATATTTTGTGGTTCAGCATGCTTGCAGTAGGTGTTTATGAGTAAAACTTAAAAGCCAATGATTTTTAATCTGTGAAGATGTCCTGAAGGCTTAATTTTGGAAATTCTTTCTCTTATAATTGGTTAGTGCTTTCTCAATTCTCACAATACTAGTCCTTTATTTGTAGAGTATTTATACATACTGTTCTTGTTGCCCTAGAGTAAATCCATACTGAAAAGAGTGAGTGTTCTGGGAGCTGGTCTTGAGAGGTTGTCCTGGTAGCTTAACCAGTAGAAAGCCTTTCTTGGGCAATTTACCTGTCAGTAAATATTGTCTAGAAGTGGTTCTTGGGAGAAGAGTTAATTTTTGAGAATAATGTAATAACATAAGGAGGAAAGTCTGGTCTAAAATCACTGAGATGTGAAACTTGAGCATCTCTCACAGTCTGTATTATTTTTGCCCCAAAGGGAATAAAGTGTAAGATGAGGGTGACTCAGGTGGTGGGTTTGCTTGTGTCCCAAACAAACCCCAGGTAATCACTTGAACGAATAAAATTTCAGAGTGCACTTTTCTTCTTGTAATTTCAGAATTAATTTAACCCAAGGGAAAAGAGCTGAAAAGTAAGATGGGAGGGTATGGCCAATCCCACCACCCTTAAAATTCATCCTGATTTGGGTTGTTATTTTTTATTTATATGACTGACTAAATTTTTCCATGTGTTAGGTAGAAGTACATAAGATTATGTACATAAGTACTGCATTATTGCCAGTAATAATTGTATACCATGTTATTTTTATATGTGTTTATATGAGTTTTTATTAGATTTATTTTCCTAAATATACTTTTTTTTGTATAGAAAAATATTGTGAGTTTGGTGTGGAGGCTATCTGGGGAAAGACAAAGGCTATGCCAAATTATTGAAAAAATCTTTAGTATTTAAACAAATGGCATTTGAGATATAGTTTTATTTATTTTGGCTGTGTTTATGTAGTAGCATTAAAGTTAGTTGGACTTGGACAGTGGTCCTTCTTGGATGACTAGAGGGGTGGAATCTGGTGGCTTTTCCTTGCAGGGTTGAGAATCTCTCCATTCTCTGCTGACTTTGACATGTTACACAGGGGAGGGCTAGAAGAAATTCTTGCTGTGTTCAACCCCTGTGTCCACTCCATTCTCTGTTTTCACCACTACCCCCCACCCCACCTGCTTCAATAGAAAGACACTGGACTAGAACACAGAACAAAGTCTTGATTCTGTGCTGACTGGGCTTCAGACCCCTGAACCACAAATTGAAGTTGTTGATTAAGGTCTTTTCCACTGTTACACTCTGTGACTGATTTTATTTTATTTTTTTTAAACAGACCATACACTGATGTTAGTCTCTGGATATAATTGCATAGCTGCTTTGCAAAGTGATGATTCCAAAGTGTTTATAGTTTTTCCTTTTGGGAATGTTTCTTAGAGTATTTCTTTTGTGCTGTCAATTTGGCATCAGTTGGCTCAGCAGTATTTTTAATAAAAAGACAATCCATATTATCTTAGAATCCAAATTGAGATTCCTGACTAGAAAGTTGCTGTAAAGATCAACCAGGAGCTAGGTAGAGGTGCCTGCCTATAATCAGAAAAATCTATGAGTGTTCTATACAGAGGGGCTTGATTTCTTAGAGTAGCTGATAACCATACATACATTCTGCATTTTGCCCCTTGCCCTCTTTTTCTTTATAAAATTATTGAAGAGGTATATTAAATATTTCCCTTTCAGATAAATCTTTTCCTATGTTCCATTTAGCACATTACTAAGACAAATAAAACAATTCTTGGAAGATAGTAGCAAGGTACAAATAACTGGATAATTTAGTAGATGAATAAGTTTGCCAATTTCTAGGTTCTGAGCAGCTCTCACATAGTTACATACAGCTGTGTCCCTATGTGCTATAGTGTTAACAGAGTTTACACTACAGTGTTAACAGAGCCGATGTTCACACGTTGTGCTAGTTACACAGACTTTTAAACCTGGCATCCCCTAAGGCACTTTATGACTAGACGCCAGGGCTTTGATGGATCCTCTCAAATTGTGGGTATGATTTTCTTTTGGGTGTCAATAAATGTGGTTTTTTTGAGAAGACCCACAAACTTATTCAGCTTTTCCAAGAGGTTCATGTCTCCCCTTGCAAAAGGTTAAAAATCACTGCTTTGTGAAAAACTAGTTTTTGGTGGGAAAGGACTACAATTGTAAACTAATCATTATTATGATACTCAGCCAAAGCTTCTTGGGAGCTCCGTGTTCCTTCAGTGACAGAACTCTCTAATAGCAAACCATCTCCTGGACTCTCCCTCCTGTCTTCTGTCTCCCATTCATGGAAGTGTCATTTTCTGAGGTCTCTGAATGTCAGGTTAAGATCTCTGATTATCTCCTTGATGGTATAAAATCTTTCTTCATTCTGGTCTTGAAATCTGCAGCTTCGGGTGAAGTTGTGGACTTTGGTTTCTATGTCATGACTTTTGCCTGGTCTACTTTCCAACTTTCCTTTAACGTTATATTTAAAGGCTCCACTTGAAACACCTTCTCTTGGCTTAGAGATTCCCACAGACCTCTGTGTGGTCTAATCCTCATGTCTCTGTGCACTAGAAATCTGTTCAATTCTATTTGCTCCCATAGATTTGGCTATTATCTCTGTCCCCACACTTGTTCAGTCTTAAAGCTGTCTGCCTTTAACCATCTTGAGTTGAATGTTCTCGCTCAAGCTACCCATAGAAAAGAAGGAACCACTCATTTTGTTTCTTGGTATTGAAACTGAGCAGGTTTTTGAGTGTAATTGGTTTCCCTGAACTTGTCAACAGGAAACAATGTGGTTCAGTCGATCGTTGCAATATTGCCACAGTCAGCCTTCTCTTTATGTTTTTCAAATCTACCTTTTCTTGAACTTTCTTTTTGCCAGTTCTCAGTCTCTTATAAAAGTTATTACGGCCTCCCCGGCCCATAAATGTTGTCTCCCCACCCCTTCTCACACACACATTCACACTGTCATTAATGTTAGCCCATTCATTGTGTTTGCCATGTTATTTTGGCGCTTTAGAACCATGCTTTTCAAGCTGGCCTGGGAATCAGCAGCAGTGTGCCAAGAGGTTTGCACTGTTGAATAAACATGGAGCAGTTTCCAGAAGCTTCATTTTGCTCAGAAATTTGGTAGAAAAAATTTAAAGCAGACATGACTACATTACGAAATAGAATGCAAAATTCACATGAATTTTTTAACTAAAATAGGAGACTTCAGAGTCTTTCCTCCGCTTAATGATGCTGTCAGTATCCTTATAAGGTGTACCTTGTGTTACTATCCTTAAGGCATTTTTGGGCTTTAAGTTATCCAATGGATCAGGCCCCAGATGCCTTTTCTTTGCTTCAAAGCCCTTTTCTTTTTACCACTTATTTTCTTCAGGCCTTTTCAGGTAACTTTGGCCAATTAACTTACTCCTGCCTGTCTCATTCTCTGCCTTTCTTGTGGAATTCAGCCTGTGTAGTCTTTTTTAAATGAGAAGTGATGATTTCTTCTGCCTAGTCTTGGGACTTCCATGGCTTATTACTCCCAAACACCTTTTTCTTTTTGAAGAAATTTTAATATATTGTATACATGCTCCATATTTTTCTATATATTCCCTTACAGTTACACGAATGTGTGCACACACATACACACATTTATCCTGTCTGGTTTTCTTTGTAATTTATTTTTAAAGGTTGTTTGTTCCTTTGTTTTTGTAGCACTCACTGTGTGTAAGGCACTGCATAGGTACCTTCAAGGAGACTTTATTAAGAAAAATAAGACATGTAAAAGGTAGAAAGAAAAACAGAGAAACAGATTAAGTATAAAAGAAGTTCAGAAGAGAGTGAGATTATTTTTGGCTGCCAAAGTAGAATGAGCTTTTGGCTCTTCAGAATAGAGCGAGTTTCCATGTATTTATCTGAATCCTTGCTGTCTTGGGATACAGATTCCATGGTTCAAAGTGGTCTGCCTAAATATATATACATACACTTATACTGATAGTGTAACATGCAAATAGGAGTGTAATACATTTTCTTTGGCTTGAATAGAATCTAATTTTAGAATATCAGTGTCTTGTGATTGTAGAACAGAAAGGACTTTAGAAATCACTGAATTTAACCTTTATTAGCATAATTACAAAAGAAAAAACAGATGGAGAAGTTGATGACTCACCCGAGATCATAAAAGTTTGTTCTAACTCCCAGTCCTGTGCACTTAACCTTGTAAAAGAGGTGACGCTGCTCTGTGATGATTTTATGTTTGACCTAAAATCCAATTATGTATTATATTTGTTAGTTCAGTATTTAATAAGTGATCATGACAATGACTTCTTGAATACTTTTTCTACTTAGGAAGATATTTGTTGTCATTTGAAAGATCAAGTGAAAGAACTGGAAAGGAATCAAGAAGCAACCAAATTAGAAAAGACTGAGATCATTAACAGATTGACGAGAAGTCTAGAGGAGAGTCAGAAGCAGTGTGCCAACTTCTTGCACTCAGGTGGGTGTCCGGGATGGACTCTTGTCTCCCCGGGAGGCTAGTATAATGTGCAGAGCAAACATAGTAGGATCCATGAGTTATAAAAATCCAGCAAAGGCAGAAAAGATCGTCAGTGACAATTTTTTTTAGCATTGTTATCATATATGTATAAAGGTATACTGCATTTTCATTAGATAATTTAGAGAACACAGACAAGTACAAAGTAGCAAATACAAATAACCAATCATCCTACTACACAGAGATAACTGTTGCTAATGTTTTTAATGTATTGCCTTCAAGTGAAATTGAACACATACACATAGGTAATTCCCTGCTTCTGCACATAGTGCATTTTTGAAAACATACCAAAGCTGAATATACAAAAATTAAACAATAAAATATATGTTAGAAGGTAGGTTTTATCCTTGGGAAGTAAAAATGATTATGAAATCCCATTATATTTTGCTTTTTAGAATCAGTCTGATCATGTATTTCTGTCATTTTGTGAAACTTCTTTCTTTAATTTTTTTTTTTTTCCTCTCACACTTACCTGGTCAGTTGAAGCTAGGGAGTTATATTTTTGTCATGCTTAAGATTTCTCATATGGTTTCCATGGTATTAAGTTTGAGACATACACTGTTTGTCATTAGTTTCAGCAGTACTTTTATTTCTAATTCATTTTTATAGAATGACATTAGAGTAAAAGGCAATAAAATAATCGCATGTTTATGCAAACTATCCTACCAACAAAACTGCCCTGTGTACTGGTGAGTAGCTCCTGCTGTGAAAATAGCTCAGTGGTTATTCATGACCTGACATATGAAAGTCACACTTGGCATGTAAAGCCAATTCAGACTGTTGGTACAATGTGTATCAGAGTAGCTTACTCAGAAGTTGAAAGTACTAAAGTCAGAGACTGTCAAATATGTGTGTGTGTAGGTTTTGGTGGGGGCAAAATTGGCTCATACCCTGTTTGGACCCCCCCACCCCCCGTTCATTTTTGTATCCTTGTTTCACATGGTATTATTTAGTGAGCCTTTTTTCTTGCCACTAAAGGCTTTGAAAATACGATTTTCTTTAGTTGCATAATATGCCGTCATTACTTTGCTTAACCATTTCCCAGATGCTCATTTTCTTTTGAGGAGGCCCAATAAAGTCCCTTTTAAGGGAGCCTCCCGTAGTACATTTAAAACATTAGGTTACCGAAGTTTCCGAAGCATGGCCCGAATATGCTTTTTTCACATGTGGAGGTGGGGGTGGTGGAAATAAAAGCATTTCGAAAGCAGCTAAAGGCAGCAAGATGTAGTTTTCTTATTAGAGGGTAGAAATGGGTTCCAAAGAATTTTTGCTTTGGCTTTCTGTGAGTTGGAACGTTATGCTCCTATTAAAGGACTCGTGGAGTATTAAGGTCTGTAGACGTGGCTGATTTGATTCATAGCAAGGTCACAGTAGTCCCAAGTCTTCAACTTCCCAAGGACATATGATGAGCCACACTAAATGTGTAGACATGTTTTGGAAGTGTCTGGACCTCTGCCTTCTGGGTCCCACTGGCTACACCTTTGTGCTCCTAGAAAGGTAATGAAAAGGTAATAAAGCAAAACTCCACCTTCTGTAACCTCAGTGTTCATCTGTACATCGTGGGTACTTTGTCCCTTTACCTTTGGTGTACTCTATGACTTTTTTCCCCATAGGCTCCGTACAGGAGGTGGCTCAGCTACGGTTCCAGCTGCAGCAAGCACAAAAAGCACATGCTATGAGTGAAAACATGAACAAGGCTTTGCAAGTGAGTGTTGCCACTTGGAAGAGACTCTGTGGGTAACTGAATTAGGCAGTGCTTACATCACTTTTCTGAACCTTGGATTTCTTTATAAAAGAGGTAGTTGGACCATCTCCAGACCAGGCACTGAGAGTTGTTCACAGTCTCACCCACACAGTTAGGTAGTCAAGCCCAGGTCTGTCTTGACTGCAGCCGCAGCCCCCCCCCCCCCCCCCCCCCCCCCGGCCCCATCAGTCTGCCTGTCGCCTCCTTCACATGGCGTGTCCTTTCATTTCTGGGTGTATCCTGGAGATAAGTATATCTACAGGTGTGGGAGACCTGCAGTTTCACTGCGACTCTCTCACATCCTCCCCCAGCGCTACTTACATTTTCCACTGGAGGAAGAGTTCCAGTATTACCTCTGCTGGAAAGACATATTTTGCCTTTTCCCACCGGCAGACTAAAGTACAACACGTTCTTGGCAAACCAGTCCACTCTGTCCTCTAGAAAGCCAAAAAGTGCTGCTGTCAGTTTCTCAGCTCAAGGGACACTTTTTGTGGAGGACAAAATGTAAGCGAGGGAGGTGTGAAAGAAGCTCCTTACATTTGCTTTCTCGTTCATTTATTCATTTGTTCGTTCAGTTTACTTGAAAACTGATATGTGCTGGCCTTTCTGAAGTTATATATACATATATATAAAGTTATTAATATATATATTGTACACCCATGTTCATAGCAGCATTATTTTAGTTATTTTTAATGTATGTGAAGAAGCATTTCTGATCATTAAAATGAATTTTGAAGCATAAATGAATGATTCTTTCATATAAGAAAATAATTCTCAATAATTTTGTGTTTTAGGAAGAATTAACAGAACTAAAAGATGAAATTTCTCTCTATGAATCTGCTGCAAAATTAGGAATACTTCCAAGTGACTCAGAAGGAGAATTAAATATAGAACTCACTGAATCATATGTGGATTTGGGTATTAAAAAAGTCAACTGGAAAAAATCCAAAGTGAAGAGGTATTAAGAAAATCGTTTACTATAGACATTAATAGTACTGATGATACATGTAATTGAGTGGCACCAGGCATGACATGACTAGGTGGGACAGAAGGCTTTAGTTATTTCTAATGAAGTATAAATGTCTGAAATCAGAATGAACAGAAACCTCAACTATTGATATTGTACTGTCTTCAGTACCAATAGGTACATCAGTTTCAATAAGGTAAAAATGATGAAGTTGAAGTAAAGTTAAAATATACAGAGTAAATTCTATGACTCAGGTTATGTATCTTTTATTATTAAGGCAAGGACATATTATCTTTATTCATACTGTGTGTTGAAGGCAGGTACATGTCATTTATCAATGGCATGTGAGAAAATAAACATTAATTTCCCCTAGGATCTTTCCTGTGACCTTACTTTTAAAATGGGGATTCTGTCTTTTATACCACTGTTTAACACAGATACTTTAGCAATCTCATGAAAAGGGAGGGCCTTATCATCCCTTGTAGGGACTGATGGGGGAGGGAGTGGGGTGGTAGAAGAGGGAACACATTTTGGTACCATTAAACACTTAAAAGGTGAATGAAGGATGGGATGTACATTCTTGAGGCACTTGTGGTCTGGAAGGAGCTATGCAAGGCTCTGGGAGTAGAGTACAAAAGATGAGGATAAAGCTCTCCCTTCCAGCAGGGTGTTTACATTTGCCTGGGCAGGGAGAGGGAGACATACTTGTGAGCAGCTACGTGCTGTGTGCTACTCGTTATCCTTGACGAACAAAGAGGCATTTATCCAGTCATTCCTTCTGCTGGTGTAGGAGAAGGACGAAAGATGGGTGTTTGGCAGAGACTGCATTTAGGCTAAGGAGAGACTTTCTTGAATGCATTCAAATGCCAGACCCCCATGGGCCAGTCTCTAGTTTCAGACTGAGTTTACCATCGTTATTGTTCCAGGAAAGTGTTTATCACCTGTTGTGTTTCAGGTATCATGCAACTAAATACAAGTGTATGAATCTCCTGAAGGGTTTGCTCTACAATAAGTTTTAGAAGTTAAGTATTTTAATCCTGTGATTCCATTTTCAAAACAGTAAAATGACATTCAGAAAATTGAAATCTCAAGTGATGGGGTACTCCTGTGAAACAAGGTGTTAATTCAGTTTAGTAAGGCTCCATTTATCTGGAGGGTCAATCTTTAGGGACTCTCATCTTGACAGATTACAGCTGCAATCCACAAGGAAGCTAGGATGCAAATAGCACAACTAGCATATATGGTGTATTTAGTGGGAGCCACCCTCAGGCTTTTATCCCAGGGCCTTATTGACTTAGATTTGTTTGTATCCCGTGAGTTCTCTGAGTTCCTGACTGTAGAGTAGCTGGGGCAGAGGGCTAGAAGAGGTAATACCAGTGTTTCAGTCAGCTAGCTCGGCCTTAGCGAGGAGAAAACTACAGGAACTACAGCTGTGATCTACCTCAAAATGCCTACAGTCATGATCCTGAGTTTTGAGGAAAGCCTTCATCTTTGCTTAGTTAATAAAAGCAAAAAAGGATGTATATATTATATTTTTTAGACAGATTTACATAAAATTTTGAAGTTAAAATGTAGTTATCTGGAAAATTTACTGCTGTGAATGCCTTGTTTCCTGTTCATGCTAGATTAGTTCTAAATGGCTAGTGGAAAGAGCATGGTGTTGAGACCCAGATTTTGTTTTGATTTGTAGTTTTGCCATTTATCACTAGCTTTGTGATCCTGGGCAAGTTTCTTGGCTTTTCTGAGCCTGTTTTCTCATCAGGTTTTTTCTATTAAGTAGATTATAGATGTCCCTTGGGGGTTAAAATGAGGATTAAAATATAAAGGACCTCATATAATATGTTCTTGCACATATTAGGCGTTTATTTTTAATTTTTAAAAAAATTATTAGTGCACAAATGGGGAGGGGGAGAGAGAGAGGCTCTCAGGCAGACTCCCAGCTGAGCATGGAGCCCAACAAGGCTGGATCCCAGGACCCTGAGATCGTGATGAGCCAAAATCAAGAGTTGGACGCCTAACTGACTGAGCCACCCAGGCGCCCCACACATATTAGACATTTAATTGTTGATAGTTATTCCTATTATCATCTAGTACATGATTGGTTAAAATACACCATTGATCCAGTTTTCATATTAATTCTCTTTTAATTCAACATATACTTCGTAAAAGATTTTTGATCCTCATCTTAACCTTGAGGAAACATCAGATCTATATCTTCATTTTAGGGTTGGGAAAACTGGAGCTCAAAGGGCTGAACTTTTTTGCCCAAGAAGACAGACCATTAGCAGCAGAACCAGTCCTTGAGCCCAAAACTTTACTGTAAATCTGTTGGTTCGTATTTACATGACAATCAAACCTTTTTACTTTCAACTTCATTCTTCCTTATGTCTTGTATTTTAGAGGGTTAAAGATTCAGTTCATCTCAAAAAAGATTTTTCTCCAGTTTGTTATTACTTTATTTTAATTTGAGCTATAATTAGCCTGGGAATTTGGAAAATAATACATACATATGGTATGTAAAAATAATATGTTTTATTTTTTCAAGTAGACTTACTTCATCATGATATCTACTAAAATGTATTCTGCTTCTGCCCTTTAAATTTAATTAGTACTCATAGCCAAAATCCTACAGTAATATAAAGCACATTCCTGTGGATATATCCAACCTGAGACATCACATCACTGTCATGGTAAAAGGATTTCCGCCACATTCAGCTGGGAAGGTGGAGAATAAGGACAGAGTGAGTGGTCATTGAGTTTCAGCTAGAAGACATCCTGTGAATCACAGGATTAGTGAAAAAAGGTTTAGCTTGTAGTGGTCCCACCCACCAGCAGTTTAATAGATAAGGATTCAGCTTTGAGGAAAAAGTAAAAATATTTATTCGTAGATCAAAGTGAGAGGAGATATAGGAGAGAATAGATTTGTACCTTTTCTCTGCTGGATTGTGATTCTTAGAACAAGAGGAAGCCACAGTTTTCCCAGTGTCGAGAATTTTAGTTCTTTGTTGACTTGAGCTGCTTTCAAATCACTGACCCAAATATTAGCGGCTCCAGCTTTTATTCTCAACTGCCACCTCCCTCAAGCTACTGCTTAGTAAATTTTAAGGGTTTAGACTCGGTGTTCTATTTCACATTCATGGAATTTGAGTAGCTAAATCTGCATGCAGCTTGCAGACAGCTTCCCTCTCCCTTATTATAGTTGGCTGCGAAGTTCAAATAATAAACATTTAACAAGTGGAATGCCTTTTCCCTTTGGTCTTCTCAGCAGGCTTCATAAGGGACTACAGTTTATTTGGACTTAGGGGAACTGACTTCCATGGGGCTCAGCAGGACTGGTCACCACTGCTGACTTTTTCTCTTTTGGGAAAGAAGAGAAAATTATTTTAGCAAGCACTTTCTCTGCTCTCTGACTTGGCTCCCTCTAGGAGTACATGATGTGCTATTTTAGTGGTCAGCATTCAGTAAGAAAAGAAATTAGGGATGCCTAACTTGTTAACCGAGCGAAATAAGCCTTCTGCTAAAGGTTCGCCACATCTTACAGCACATGAAGATGCAATGTAATATATTTTATACTTCTTATATAATTCTATTTCTGTGAATTATATTTTTTATCTTGTATTTCTATTTCTATGTAAATAGGAGTGGTTTAAGTAGATGAGATCTGTACAGACATATTTACACCATATCTATTACTTATACAGATGTTGTGTGTATTGATAAATATGTAGTGTATTGTAAGGAACTCCTTTTATAATATGTTTAAAAAACCCTAATATTCATTCTCCTTTTCCCTCTGTCTCTCTGTACGTGTGTGTGTGTGTGTGTGTGTTCTGAAACTGAAGAACAGTAAAAATTAAACTCAAGATACTATTATTTATTTCTCTTTTTAGAAATACCTTTTAGTTTTTTAGAACAGTTTTAGATGACCTGAAAAATTAGTGCAAAGAATTTCCCTATACTCTGCACCCATTTTCCTCTATTAACATCTTAACACCAGCCTGGAATCTTTGTTACAATTAATGAACTAATATTGACCCATTATTATTAACTGATGTCCATAGTTTATTTAGATGTCCTAGTTTTTGCCTGATGTCCTTTTTCTGTTCCAGGATTACATCCAGGATACCACATCACATTTAGGAATCATGATTCCTTAGGTTCCTCTTAATTTTCCTTGTTTTTGATGACCTTGACAGTTTGAGAAGTACTGGTCAACTATTTTGTAGGAAGCCCCTCTTGGAATTTGATGTTTCTTTTATGATTATATTTTTCTCATGGGTTTTGTGGAGGAAGACCAGAGAGATGAGGTGCCATTTTTATCACATCATATTAAGGGTACATACTATCAACTATTTCTTTTCAAAAGTAACTTTTTCCTTTATTATGGAAAAATTAGAAAATACAGATTAAGAAAAGAGAAGAAAAGTAAAAGCAACATCATCTTATTTCACCTCCCATGAAGAAAACCACTTTTAACACTTTGGTGTGTAATTTCCACATTATCTGTTTTGTATATTTCTGAAAGATAAAATAATATTGAATATATTGTTTGATAATGTGTTTTTTAAAATTATATTCTGAAATCTATAGATGACAATAAATATTTTTGTGTATATTTACTGATGGATATGTGGATGAAGGAACTGCAGTAATACATGTTAATTTTTTTATGATAAGTAATGCAATATTCTTATCACAGGCATCTTTGTTGTCATGTCTTTATGCACATTTTAATTTTTATTAAGATTTTATTCATTTAAGAGAGAGCACAAGCAGGGAGGAGGGGCAGAGGGAGAGGGAGAACAGGCTTCCTGCCGAGCAGGGAGCCTGATGTGGGGCTTGATCCCAGGACCCTGAGATCATGACCTAAGCTGAAGGCAGTTGCTTAACCAACTGAGCCACCCAGAGCCCCCACATCTTTATTTCTTTAAGATTTGGGTGAATATCCTCACTAAGAGGTGTGCACATATTTGAGGTTTTTGATACATACTGCTAAGCAGCTCTGTAGTTTGATTATTACCCACATCATATGGCAATACCTATTTCTGTGTGTCCTAGCCGGTGCTGAGAGTTTTCCTGTTTAAAGTTTTCAACATCCCAAAAAAGAAACCCTATACCTACATTCCTCATACATTCCTCATTACCCCTTCTTGTCCTCACAGCTCCAGGCAATCACTAATCTACCTTCTATCTATGGATCTGCCTCTTCTGTACATTTCACATGAATGGAATTGTATAGTATGTGGTGTTTTGTAACTGGCTTCTTTCACTTAGCATAAATGCTTTCAAGGTTCATCCATGTTGCAGCATGTATCAGTGCCTCATTCTGTTTTGAGGCCAAATAATATTTCATTGTGTGAATATATATCACCTTTGACTTATTCATGCATCAGCTGATGGACATTTATTTGAGTTGTTTCTACTTTTTGGCTTTATGAATAATGCTGCTAGGAATATTTGTGCACAAATTTGTGTGGATATATGTTTTCATTTCTCTTAGATATACAGTGACCCTTGGTCAGTGCATAGGTTAGGGACCCTGATCTGCTGTGTGGTTGAGAATCTGCATATGACTTTTGACTTTCCAAAAACTTAACTGCTAATAGCCTGCTATTGATGGGAAACCTTACCAATAACATAAGCTGTTGATTAACACATATTTTGTATGTTATATGTATTATATATTTTATTCTTACATTAAGCTAGAGAAAAGAAAATATTGAGACAATCATAAGGAAGAGAAAATACATTTACGATACTGTACTGTATCAAAAAAATATCCACGTATAAGTGGACCTGTGCAGTTCAAACCCATATTATTCAAGGACAACTCTTTATCTGGGAGTGGAATTGCTGGGTAATGTGGTAATTCTATGTTTAGCATTTCAAAAAATGGTCATACTGTTTTCAAAGTGGCTGTACCATTTTATATTCCCACCAGCGATGTATGAGGGTTCCAATTTTTTTTTTTTAATTTATTCATTCAAGACACAGAGATAGAGAGAGAGAGCAGGAGCAGGGGGAGAAGCAGAGGGAGAGGGAGAAGCAGACTCCCTGCTGAGCAGGGAGCCCGACGTGGGGCTCGATCCCAGGACCCTGGGATCATGACCTGAACCAAAGGCAGACGCCCAATCATCTGAGCCACCCAGGCTCCCCAAGGGTTCCAATTTTTTTATATCCTTGCCAACACTTGCTATTTGGCTTTGACTTGCTAATGATGTAGTTTTTATTTGATGGCTAATTATGTTGAACATCTTTTACTGTGTTTATTGGCCATCTGTATATCTTCTTTGGAGAGATCTCTTCGAATCTTTTGCCCATTTTAAAATTGGGTTGTCCTTTTATTGTTTTGAGAGTTCTTTATATATTCTGAATACAAGTCCCTTGTCAGATATATGATTTGCAAGTATTTTCTCCTGTGGGTTCTCTTTTCATTTTTTGATAGCATCCTTTGAAGGACAAAGGTCTTTAATTTTATGAAGTCAACTTAACATTATTTTTTCTTTGGTTGCTTGTGCTTTTGATTTTCTGAGAAACCATTCTCTAACCCCAGGTCCTGAAGATTTATACCTATGTTTTCTTCTCCAAGAGCTTTATCTCTTATATTAGGTCTTGGATTCATTTTGAATTAATTTTTACTATATGATGTGATGTAGAACTTCATTCTTTTGCACGTGAATATCTAGTTGTCCCAGTACCAAAATTGTTTTGACATCCTTGTCAAAAATCAGTTGACTCTCGGGGCGCCTGGGTGGCTCAATCGTTAAGCGTCTGCCTTCGGCTCAGGTCACGATCCCAGGGTCCTGGGGTGGAGCCCCGCATCGGGCTCCCTGCTCAGTGGGAAGCCTGCTTCTCCCTCTCCCACTTCCCCTGCTTGTGTTCCTGCTCTCACTATCTCTCTCTCTCGTCAAATAAATAAATAAAATCTTTAAAAAAAAAAAATCAGTTGACTCTCAATATGAGGATCTTTTTCTGGACTCTCACTTCTGTTCCATTGATCTATCTGTCGTTATGCCAGTGCCATACTGTCTTGCTGTAGTAAGTTTTGCAATTGGGAAGTATAAATCTTTCAACTTTGTCTTCTTTTTCAATATTGCTTGGGCTGTTCTGGGTCTCTTGCATTTCCATATAAATTTTAGGATCAGTTTATCAATTTCTATACAGAAACCAGCTGAGATTTTGATTGGAGTTACATGTAGTCTGTAGATCAAGTTAGAGGAGTATTGCAATCTTCGCAATATTGGGTTCTGATTCCTGAACACAGGATGTCTTTCCATTTATTTAGGTCCTCTTTAATCTCTTTCAGTGTACTACTCATGTATTCTTTGTGTGTGTGTGGTTTTCGGTGTACTAATCATATACTGTTTTTGTTAAATTTACTCCTAAGTATTTTATTCTCTTGGCTATTCTTTTTGCTGAATTGTTTTAATTTTATTTTCAGGTGGTTAATTCTTAGTGTATAGAGATACAATTGATTTTATATATATCGATGTTGTATCCTGACACATTGTTGAACTTGTTAATTTAGTTCAAATAGTTTTTTAGCGGATTCCTTAGGATTTTTTAGGTATAGGATCATGTCACCTGATAGAGATCATTTTATGTCTTTCTTTCCAATCTGGATGCCTTTATTTTTTCTTTGACTAATTGCTCCAGCTAGAATCTCTAGTACAGTGTTGAATAGAAGTGGTAAAAACTGATATTCTTGTTTTGCTCCTCATCTTATAGGGAAGCATTCGCTCATTCTCCATTAAGCATGAATGCTAGCTGTGTGTTTTTCACATATATAGGTGTTCTTTAGACTTTTTTTCACTTAACATTTTGTTGTGAGACTCATGGTGTAGCATGGAACTGTAGCTCATTCATTTATATATATAGATATTTAGTATCTTTATTTGTGTGAATATTCCAGTTTATTTTCCATTCTACTAACTATAGATTCTTAATGTTACTTCCTAGTACAATGTGCATACATTTCTGTTGGGTATATACTTAGAGGTGAAATTGCTTGTAGTATGTGTATTTCAACTTTACAGGTAATGCCAAACTGTTTTTCATTGTGGTTGTGCCAATTTACATCTCCATGAGAAATGTATGAAAGTCTTAGTTGCTCTGTCTCTTTCCTGACACTTGGTATGTTAAGTTTTTTACTTTCAGCCATTAATGTGTAGTGATATTTTATTGTGGCTTTAATTCGCATTATCCTGGATTACTGATGAGATTGAGCTCCATTGAGAAAAACTGTTTATTGGCTTTTGGGTGTGGGGTGTGTGTGTGACTTGTTCGTGTCCCTCCTCAGTTTTTAAATGACTTTGTGTTTGTGTATGCATGTGTTCTGTTGAATTGTAGGAGTTTTTTCTTTTTTTAATATCTGTTCCAGATATGAGTTCTTTGAAGGTTATGTGTATTGTAAATATCTTCTCACTTTTTAACCTTTTAATTTGTCTTTTGATGAATGGAAGTTTTTTAGTTTTAGTCAAATTTATCAATCATGGTTAGTGCTTTTTATGTTTCCTTTAAGAAATCTTTCCTGTTGGGGAACCTGGGTGGCTCAGTTGGTTAAATGGCAGACTCTTGGTTTCGGCTCAGGTCATGGTCTCAGGGTCCTGGGATCCAGCCCCATGTTGGGCTGTGCACTCAGGGGGGAGTCGACTCAAGGATTTTCTCTCTCTCCCTCAGTCCCTCCCCTTGCTCATGCACTCATGTGCCTTCTCTCTAAAATAAATAAATCAATCTTAAAAAAACAAAAAACCTTTCCTGTTATCCTGTGCTGCCTTCTAAAAGCTTTAATGCTTTGCTTTATACTTTAGTTTTACCATCTCTCTGGAATTGCTGTTTCTGTTAGGGTTTTTCTGATTATTCTTGCTTGTTTACACATGCAAATGAACTTTATAATTAACTTGTTCTACTCCAGGAAAAAATCCTGAGAATATTTTTATTAGGATCACATTAAACATATACATTGACCTAGGGAGAATTGATATTATTATGATGTTGAATTTTTTTATCCAATAATATAGCATGTCTTTTCATTTGCTTAAATCTATTTTTGTCTCTCAAGAGTGTTTTTGGAATTTTTTATATTTAGGTTTTTGCACAATTCTTATAAAAGTGATGCTTAGATATTTTATTTTTGTAATAGTAAATAAGGTATTCATTTCTATTATTTCTTCTTGAGTAATGTTTGTACATATGATTTCTATATTTTTTTGTTGTAACCTGTTACTTTTAATTCTCTTATTGTTTGTAGTAGTTTTTCCATTGTATTTTAGGTTTTTCTAGATATAATTATATCATTTGCTAATGGAGATAATTGTAGCTTTTTTGTTTCACTTATGCTCCAACTTGCTTTCTCTTTAAGGTTACATTAGAATTCCTCTATTTTATTTGGATATTGATAGCGTGAATGCTGTTTTTCAAAGTGACTGTACTATTTTGCATTACCAGAAGCAATGTCTGAGGTTTTTGTTGTTCTACGTTGTTGTTAAAACTTGGTGGTATTAATCTTTTTTAACTTGAGTATTTGTAGTGTGTGTGTAGTGATAATCTTACTGTGATTTAATTTTTATTTACCTAATGACCAACGATCTAAGCATCTTTTTTTTTTTTTTTTTTTTTTGAGAGAGAGAGAGAATATGTGCACAAGGGAGGGGAGGGGCAGAGGGAAGAGAGAGAATTTTAAGCAGGCTCAGACCCAGCATGGACGAAGCCCAACCCTGGGCTCAGTTTCACAATTCTGAGATCATGACCTGAGTCAAAATCAAGAGTTGGACGCTTAACTGACTGAGCCACCTAGACGTCCCTAAGCATTTTTTGATGTGCTTTTCTTTCCCTTTCTTCTTTTTTTCTGATGTGCTTCACTGCCATTTGTTTATGTCGTTTGGTTTTTATTTATTCCAGGATACAGGCCCTTTCTCTGATCTATATGTTGTGAATATTTTCTTCTACTCTGGTTTACCTTATCTTGTTCTTAATGTATCTTTTGAAGAGCAAAAGTTTAAGTTTTTATGAATTCAAATTTATCAGTTATCTCTTTTAAAAGAGTTCCTGGCTTTTTGTTCTAATGTAACTCTGTCACAAAAATTTTCTTAGGACTTTAGAAATTTGATAGTGTTACCTCTTACATTTAATTTATTATGAATTAGTTGTTTAGTATGGTATGAGGTAAGGATTGATGTCCGTTTTTTTTCATATCAGTATCCAGTTGATCTGTCAGAAAAACCTCTCTTTTCTCATTAAATTGCCTTGATATCTTTGTTGATAATTAATTGACCATTTGTGGCCTGTTTCTGTACTCTCCTTTTTTTTTTTTAAAGATTTTATTTATTTATTTGACAGAGAGAGACACAGCGAGAGAGGGAACACAAGCAGGGGGAGTGGGAGAGGGATAAGTAGGCTTCCCGCCGAGCAGGGAGACCGATGCAGGGGCTTGATCCCAGAACCCTGGGATCATGACCTGAGCTGAAGGCAGACGCTTAATGACTGAGACACCCAGGCGCCCCTGTACTCTCCATTCTGTTCCCCTACTTTTTTGTTAGTAACACTCTTGGTACTGTAGCTTTACAGTAAGTCTTGAAATGTGTTGGGCAAGTCCTTCAACTTTCTTTTCAAAATTGTTTTGAGTATTCTAATTCTTTGCATTCCAAAATAAATTTAATGATTACCTAGTCAATTTATACAACAAAGTCTGCTGGAGTTTTAACTGGGATTATGTTGAAGCTATAGACCAATTTGGGGAGAATTGACATCTTAAGAAATTGCTATTTGTCATTTATACCTAAATAAAGCTGGAGGAAGAAAAAAATTGAGTCTTCCAATTTCAGAACATGCATGTTGTACCTCTCTATTTATGTCTTCTTTAGCTTCTCTCCAGTAATGTCTCGTAGTTTTTTTTATAGATAACATTTTCCTTTAGATTGAAGAATTTTCTTGAGCATTTCTTCTAAGCTTCCTTATATGATGATGTCCTTCTATTTACTGATTACAGAATTCTGGATCAATTGTTCTTTTATTTCAGCATTTTAAAGATATGTTCTTCCACTGTCTCTGCCGTTCGTGGTTTCTGAAGAGAAATCCTTGTTATTTGGACCATTATCTTGTGTGTAATGTGTTGTTTTCAAGATATTTTTCCCCCTTTTCAGCACTTTGATTAAGATGTGTCTTAAATGTTTTTTGGTTTTTCTAGTTCATTTCATTTGGTGTTCACTGAGTTTATTGAAAATGTGAATTTATTATGTCCTTTACCAGATTTGTGAAATGTTGACCATTATTCAAATATCTTTTCTGTCCCTGCTTCTTTCTTCTCTCCTATTCTAGGTCTCCAATTATACAATTTAAATTTTTTTTGTATTGTCCCACAGTTCCTGAGACACTTCATTTTTTTCCAATTTTTTTTTCTGTTTTCATATTGGATAATTTCTGTTGAGCTATTTTCTATGATTACAACTCACTAAAAGCTCAGACAATGGTCAGCATGTTTTAGCAATAAAGTATGTTTTAATTAAAGTTTGTATATTGTTTTTTAGACATAATGCTGTTGCTCACTTACTTGACTTCATTTGTGTCACTTTACTGCAATATTTGCTTTTCTGTGGTGGTGTGTAACCAAATCTGCGATATCACCATGGTATGCCTGTATTAGATGTTTTTATATTGTGTAGAAACTTGTATAGATGTTTCAAATCTCAATTTATTTGTCCAAGCCTTTGCCACATTGGTTTGAATCTGTCCTTGTATGCATAGCTCAAAAGTTAGTCATTGTGAGATTTGTGTGTGTGGTTCAAATTTCAGTTAAATTCTCCAAATATTTGCTCTGCTGGTTTGTGGGTCTGTTCTGTGCATGCATAGTTCAGGGCTTAGACTAAGGCTTGTACATATTTTCAATTAGCAATAATCGTGCCTCGGATAAACCTCATTGGCTATGATACTGCCACTGCGCAAAGCTTGCTTGTACATATTTATGTACAGAATTCATGACTCCTTTCTCTGGTTCTCTCCTCTCCAGGAGTCTTCCTGTGCTCTCTTTTTATCTTGGTTTTCAGCAATTTGTTGTTAATATAACTTATGGTGGTTTTCTTCATTTTCTGCTTGAGATTCATTGAGCTTATAGGTTTTAATAGGATTTTAATTTTCATCAAATAGAATTTTGTTCATTAAAAAAATTTGGGGAGTGCCTGGGTGGCTCAGTTCATTAAGCGTCTGCCTTCGGCTCAGGTCATGATCCTAGAGTCCTGGGATTGACCCCTCTGTTGAGCTCCCTGTTCAGCAGGGAGTCTGTTTTCCCCTTTCCCTCTGCCCCTCTCCCGCTTGTGCTTGCTCTCTCTGTCTGAAATAAATAAAAATCTTTAAAAAAATAAATTTTTTTTCTGTCCCCTTCCTCTCTCCTCTTCTGGGATTTCAGTTACAATGGGGTTAGAAAACTTAACATGCTCAGTATATTTCTGTTTTAGTCTTCTTTCTGTGTTTAATTTTGTAGAGTTCTATTGTTATATCTTTATGTCTGCTGATCTTTTCTGCAATATTAAATAAGCTGTTAATCTCATCGAGGATATTTTTCATTTCAGATGTTGTAATATTTAGTGAAAGTTCACTTTGGGTCATTTTTATATCATTTATTTCTTATTGTGTTCATGTTTTTTTTCTTACCTTGAACATATAGAATATAATTAATTCTACTGCCAGCATCATTGCTGGGTCAGTTTCTATTGATTGATTTTTCTCCTGGTTATGGTTTATATTTTCTTTCCTTATTTGCATGCCTCATAAATTTTGATTGGATGGTGGGTATTTTGAATTTTATGTTTGAGATGTTAGATTTTGTTGTATTTATAAAAATATTGTTATTCTTTTTCTGTGGCACACTTAAGTTTCATGGAATCCATTTGGTCCTTTTAAGCCTTCTTTATAGGTTTTGTTCGGTCAGATTTAGAGCAGACTTTATTTAACCTGGGGCTAATTTGGCCCCATTACTAAGGCAGTATTTAATATTTTGTGAATTAGGAGGTCTTTCCACTATGGTTCATTGGAACCCCCAGTATTCCCAGCCCTATTCCTTTCCTGTGGTTTCCCTGGCTTTGCAGTAATATTCTCACATGGATATACGGATCTCTAGAGTTCTTTCTGTGTAGTTACCTTTCCCATAGTATTTCCCTCATCAAATTCTAGCCGTTTTGTCCTTCCCAAACTTGGTGAGATTGCTAGGCAGTCTTTGGCTTTTCTCTCCCTGTGCCGCAGGCTGGAAATTTCCCAGGGAGAAAGCAGGAAGGATCACAGGGCTCACCTTGTTTGTTTTCCTTTTCTGAAGGATCATTATGCTCTGCTGCCTGTTGTCTCATGATTGAAAATGATCATTTCATATATTTTATTTGGTTTTCTTGTTTTTTAGGGCAGGAAGAGAAATCTGGTACTTTTAATCTATTATGGCAAGGAGCAGAATTCTCATCTCATTCCAGTTTTGAAATTTATTGAAACTAAAGTTGGAATTAAATTAGCATGGTTTTATTTTTGTTATTTTTGCCCCAGTTGCTCAGATAACCACTCAGACTTGTGTATAAATAAAAGAGATACAGGGGCGCCTGGGTGGCTCCGTCGGTTGAGTGTCTGCCTTCGGCTCAGGTCATGATCCCAGAGTCCTGGGATCGAGCCCTGCATCGGGCTCCCTGCTCAGTGGGGAACCTGCTTCTCCCTCTCCCTCTGCTGTTCCCCCTGCTTCTGTGCTCTCTCTCTGTGTCAAATAAATAAATAAAATCTTAAAAAAAAAAAAAAGATACAGAAATTGTTAGGATGACTATTTTACTTTTCACTGCCTCCTTTATTTTCGTGTTGTTTCTCTTAGGGTCATAAAGGGCATACATATACAGCAGCATGCAACTTAACCAAAAGCAAAAAAAGCATGCCATATTGAAGTTCACATGGTTGAACTCCTTTCAGTGAGGCAGGTGGTCTAAGCATAATAATAGTCTTCTTATGAATAGACTTCTGTATATGGGGACATAGCAAGGGTGATACCCTTGTGTATGACAGAACTTAAAATTGCTTTTGAAATACTAGTGTATAGTTGTATAGGTCACAAAATATGGTCACAACTGCGGTTAGTTTCAAGGACTAACCATGCTTGATTTGTTACTTGCTTTAACATTAAATATGATAACTTCTCCATTAGCATTGTACAGCAAGAAGAGCCAAAGGACGAGCTTTCCAAAGATGAGGTCATTCTGAAGCTGAAAGCAGAAGTGCAGCGTTTGCTGGGGAGCAACGCGGTGAAGCGTCATCTGGTGTCTCAGTTACAAAATGATCTCAGAGACTGTCGTAAGAAAATGGAAGCTCTCCAACAAGCAGAGAAAGATGAAAACATCACAGTTGAGGTTTGTAGAATTTGTAGACTCAAAAACCCATTCTTAAAAGGTTTAATAAAGAAAATGCTTACAATCTTCACATTTAAATCAAACCTTTGTCTTCCAGGGTTTCATTTGACGTTATTTAGAAGTAAAGTATAAAGAAGGGAATGCCACATAAAGTAATATATTTTCTAGTTCCTCTTGGCATCTCGTAAATGAGATGCTAATTAGGTAAAATTCCTTTACCATAAATCCAAGGAAGCAGTCTACATAACAAAGTATCTGCATTTCCTCAAAATTGGCTTATACCAACAGTGTTCTAGTCTTTTTTTTTTTTTTTAAGATTTTATTTATTTATTTGACAGAGAGAGACAGCTAGAGAGGGAACACAAACAGGGGCAGTGGGAGAGGGAGAAGCAGGCTCCCGGCTGAGCAGGGAGCCTGATGCAGGGCTCGATCCCAGGACCCTGAAAACATGACCTGAGCTGAAGGCAAGCACTTAACTGACTGAGCCACCCAGGTGCCCAACAGTGTTCTAGTCTTAAGTTCTCCTCAACTAGATCCTTCAGCATTTTGTCCATGAGATTTCTCTGGCCCATGTTCCTGTAATAAACGTCATTCTATATAAGGAAATTAATTACGTAGTGGTGGTGTTATGAGTGGGAAAGGCACAGAAACCACTTAAGTCAGAATCACTGACTCCACTTTTATATCCTTCAGTTAGCGTCCTCACTTTACAGATGAGGAATATGAAGCTGGAGGAAATAGTAATTTAACCAACAGGTATTTTTTTTAGATAAACACTCAAGTTGACAGTCATCTAATTAGCCCATGGACACCTTCAAACTATGCCTTTGCTTATTTCCCACATTTCTAATGAGCTTTCTACTTAGTCTATAGCATTAGAAAGCAGGGTTGGGAGGTATATGGAGTAAGAGCAAATCGTTCTGCTTAAGCTTTTTTTTTTTTTTTTTTTTGTAAAGCTACTCTGTGCAAGGTCTTGTGGGATTCAGTGGAAAGAAACAATGGCCATTCTTTGAAGGAATTTAGAATCTAGAACAGCACTATCCAGTTGAAATATAATAGAGCCACATATGTAATTTAAAATGTTCTAGTAATCCCATTAAAGTAAAAGTAATGGTGAAATTAATATATTTTATGTAACCCAATATATTCAAAATATTTTCAGTATGTAATCAATATAAAATTATTAATGAGATGGTTTGCATTTTTTTTTTTTAGATTTTTTTTTTATTTATTTATGTATTTGAGGGAGAGAATGAGAAAGAGAGAGAGAGAGCACATGAGAGGGGGGAGGGTCAGAAGGAGAAGCAGACTCCCCACTGAGCAGGAAGCCCGATGCGGGACTCGATCCTGAGACTCCAGGATCATGAGCCAAAGGCAGTCGCTTAACCAACTGAGCCACCCAGGCGCCCGAGATGGTTTGCATTTTTTATGTTTGTGACAAGTCCTTGAAATCTAACATGTATTGTCCAGTTACAGCACATTTCAATTTGGATAAGACACATTTCTATTTTTTATTTAAATTCGATTTAATTAACATACGCTGTATTATTAGTTTCAGAGGTAGAATTTAGTGAGTCATCAGTTTCATACAAAACCCAGTGCTCATTACTTCAAGTGCCCTCCTTAATGCCCATCACCCAGTTACCCCATTGCCCCCCCCACCACCCCTCCAACAACCCTGTTTGTTTCCTATAGTTAAGAGTCTCTCATGACTTGCCTCCCTCTCTGTTCTCATCTTATTTTATCTTTCCTTCCCTTCCCCTCCATTCATCTCTTTTGTTTCTTAAATTCCACATATGAGTGAAATCCTATGGTATTTGTCTTTTTCTGACTTATTTCACTTAGCATAATACCCTTAGCATAGTTCCATCCACATCATTGCAAATGGCAAGATTTCATTCTTTTTGATGGCTAATATTCCATTGTGTGTGTTTGTGTGTGTGTACCACATCTTCTTTATCCATTCATGTGTCAGTGGACATTTTTCAAGTGCTCAATAACCATATGTGGTTAATGGCTACCATATTCAACAGTACAGATCTGTAAGGAGATGGACATATATAACTTCGTGTAATAAGGATGATACTAGTTGCAAGGTGCTCTGAGAAGGAATGACTAACCAGGCGTGTTTGTAGGGGAGATGGTAAGGCAAGCCTTAGTGAGTGAGGTCTTTAAGGAGGGAATGTTTGATCTCTGTCCTGAAGGATAAATGCAGGGAAGAAGGTAGGAAGAAACATTTCAGCCTTGAGCCAAGTATATAAAAGGATATAGCAAATAAACTGGTGTGACTAAGGAGTAGGGCATGTGAATAAAAGTCTACATTGTATAAGCTCCATCTTTCTGGAATCTTTGAAGCCACAAATATATAGATACTATATCAATTTCTGGAATAATATCATAGCTGGCATTAAATCCTGAGGTTAATGAAATAATATTGAGCTTCTCTGCTTGCAATAGGGATGTTAAGAGAAAGAACATGTCAATTTAAACTTCCTTGGATTTTTTTTTTAAAGAGAACTAGGTCATCAAAATCCTTTCTTAAAGCCTTTCTAAGTATTGAAAAGGCAAGCAAAAATACTTATGTAATCTTACTTGGCATGTTTCTTTTATGAACATTTAAAAGTATTGTTGTATTTATTGCTTTATAACCTTGTAGTATATTTTATGTTTGCTCATATCCGTCTTATACAGAACAATTAAAGATTATCACAGAGAGTCTGTTGTCTTTGCTTTCATATCATTTGACTATTCAAACAGTGCTGCTCTCTGACATTTCCAGGATCATAAGTGATGAAGATTAGGAGCTTGTCCATATGCAGCACTATGCACTGATTGGGAGTGGACCAAATCCTGTGCTGTTCATTCCAATCGAACAACTGGGCCATTAAGGTAGAATGTAGCAAAGTTCTTAGGAAGATCAGTCTAGCAGTCAGGACCCATATCCACACTCTTTTTTTTTTATTATTCTGTAATAATAGAATACAGAGGCCTTTCTGTATCTGATACTCAGTAGAGATCATTACCTAACCACGAGCTGTGGTTAAAGCCATACTCTGATTCCAAGATACTTGATAGGCAATGCTCAGTAGCCAGCTCAGAAGGTTCCTAGCCAGAATCTTTTTAGACATAGGAATTAGGAAGATAATGTGAGAATTGGTGTATTACATGTCTTGTTTTCTTGTAGGTAATGTCCTTAGTATTCCAACTCTAAAAGAGGTTTCATTGTAACACTCAAGTGGTCCTTTCCTTTTTCAAGATCTTCCTAAGGGTTTTTGTGCTGATAGGTACAAGTACCTAGTCCTTGTGTGCCTGCGGTGTGATAATATGTCAAAACTGAGTGTAATAGCCGTGAAAACTGTTTTCCCATGTATCAGTATGATGTTATTTTCAATCATTTCATTTCATGGTAATAAAAACTCGCCGGTGGGGAAGGAAGCACAAATGAGTATCATAAACTTTAAAAAGTTGAGGCCAAGTTAAAAAAATGAAAGCCATTCTAATGAGTCAGTAAAATCCTTGAAAGTCAGATTAGTACCCCTACATCTGGAGAGAAGGTAACAATAGGTATTCGTAGCTCTTCTCTTTCTGACTAGAGTAGAAGCAGTGGCTTCTGGGCAATGGGGGCAAGTGAAAGGGGAAAGTCAACAACTGGAGCAGTCTCCCTGTAAAGAAAAGCGAAGGCTCTGAATTGGAAGACTGAACCAGAGCCTTGGTGTTCTGTCACCCCACATGTGAGACGCACATTACCTGCCCAATGAGGAGAATGAATCTTGACATAGGATATTTTTTAGATATTGTGAAAGAGAGCTCAGACTTCAGGTAAATACCTAAACCAACCAGTCAAATGGAGTAGATATTTAAAAAAAAAATCTCTGTGGCCCCCGCAATGAATAAAGAACTCATAAAGGTAGATAAGGAAGACACTCAGAGGTGAGAGGAAAAGGAGAAGTCGTATAAACAGGCAAATCTGGGAAGATGAAAAACAGATGAACAGTGAAGGTATGTAAGAGGTTCTGCTGTGATGACAATGCAAGCAATGCAAATGAAAGCACTTGTTGGCTACCCTTACCCCATCAACTACAGTAATTATTTCAAGACAGCACTGCCATGGAGGCAAAGAGAGTTGGGCAGATTCTCTCAGACTGTCTGACAGTGTACATTGGCATGACCTTGTGGGAAACAATTTGCCAAAGTCTGTCATGAGCCTTAAAAATTGTACCTGTTGAATAAAATACAGATCTATGAGTTAATACTGATTATACAAACAAATAAGTACAGAAATAGAATAGATGCTAAACTTACTGGATGTGAGATAAAAAATAGAATATTTGCATAGTCTCAAAGTATCCCCTCATAAGCTTCTTATTCCTAATAAGTAGAAAAATTGTGACTTTACAGTGAAGGTGCCTGCAGACACCACCTTCATTTATTGATCATCATCAGTGATGACACACATTGATATCATGTGTTTCCTGAAGAGTACACACATCACTTCTGTGGCATTCATGCCAAAAAATGGATGCCTGGGTGATAGACATTGGGGAGGGTATGTGCTATGGTGAGCGCTGTGAAATGTGTGAGACTGTTGAATCACAGACCTGTACCTCTGAAACAAATAATACATTATATGTTAAAAAAAAAAAAAAGATCGTAGGAAGGGAAAAATGAAGGGGGGGGAATTGGAGGGGGAGACGAACCATGAGAGACTATGGACTCTGAAAAACAAACTGAGGGTTCTAGAGGGGAGAGGTGTGGGGGGATGGGTTAGCCTGGTGATGGGTATTAAAGAGGGCACGTTCTGCATGGAGCACTGGGTATTATACGCAAACAATGAATCATGGAACCGTACATCAGAAACTAATGATGTAATGTATGGTGATTAACATAACAAAATAAAATATATATAAAAAAAGGATGACCTGAATTTAATAATGAAGTAATATCAAAGAAACCCAAATTGAAAGACATCTTACAAAATAACTAGTTGACACTTTTTTAAAAAAGTCATAGGTTTGAAAGACAAAGACTGAACTGTCTAGATTGAAGGAGACTAATGAGACATGACAACTAAATGCAATGTGGAATTGTTGATTGGATCCTGAACTAGAAAAAGGATGTGAGAAGAAGATTGGAGAATTTTGTATGGGGTCCGTAGATTAGTTAGTAGTACTGTATCCTCGTTAATTTCTTGGTTCTGGTCATTGTACTATGGTTATATTTGGGGGCGGTGATAAAAGTTATATGGAAATTATTTGCACTGTTTTTGCAATTTCTTCTAAGTATGAAATTAGTTCAAAAGCAGAACTTGGAATTTTTTAAAAACCTGAAAAACTTTTGATTTCTTTTTAACATTTAGACTAAAATAGAGACTTCAGAAAACCTAACTAATCAATTATGGCCTGGCTCTTCTACTTCTGATACCATTGTCAAAGATGACATTCTGCAACTTAAAAATGAAATTCACGTTTTACAACAACAAAATCAGGTGATTAAAAAAGTTTCCTATATTTTGTGAGAATTTTTATGACCTCACTAAATTCAAAGGATATAACAGACTTTTCAAAAATCCAGAGGCGATGTGATTTAGTAGACAGCTTTATTAGTAGGTGAATAAGGATTCCAGTCATTTCCCTTTATTGGTCATGAGATAGTAGTTTCATCAGAAGGTAAATTAGTATAATTCCAGTTTCCTGTCTATAGAGAAACATGGCTACTAGAGGTGTTCTTCTCTTGACCAAAAAGTTAAACCTTGTTTATTTATATAGCTGTGATGATTATTAGATTCTAAGACTTATTTTTAGACATCAGTTAGCTAATACTTCTCTGGTTAAATGTTTTCATTCCATATGGTTCAAAATGAATTCAAAATTTTAAGTCTTAATGCTATCAGAAAGCTACTTGTCAAATAAATGAATCTATACTCTTCCAAGGCTTAAAGAGACTTTGTAGAATTATGAAAATGATACATAAATGTTACAGGGTAGAGATAAAGCACAGAGGATATTAAAAGATAAGATTGGACTAATCAGTGAAAATAATGTTTATTTCCTCTAACTACTTTATTCTTTTGTATCTAGGAACTTAAAAAAACTGAAGAAAAACTGAGAAATACAAATCAAGACTTATGTAGTCAGATGAGACAAATGGTACAAGATTTTGACCGTGATAAACAGGAGGCTGTGGATAGGTAAAGTCTATATAGAGGTCTAATGCCTGCCTCCACCTTCCATCCCCCATGCCCCCATGCTAAAAAAAAAAAAGATTCAAGAGAAGTTATGGAGTGAACCCTCCCTGCTGAGATCTTCGACTGAAGAAGAGGAGTCCCTGGCTTCTCAAATTAGAATTCGGAACCCATTTTCCATGGGAATGATGTTATGTAGTGGGTCAGGTTCTATAGCACCATCAAAACTGTAGTTCATTGAAATAGTATAGCTTTATGGTTTTTATAGGCTGTCTGGGAAACTATTCTTTATAAGGAAGAAGTCTGTGGGAGGGAGTATGTCTTCCAAATACCAAATCATAAACTTGGAAACAGATTTTTGGAACATAACTTACTTGTGAGTTGGGTACTGCTAGTATTTATGTTTAATATAGATACTTTGGAATTTTGGAACTATACCCTATTATTTCAATTAATTTTTTGTAAACAGTCCTCAACCAAAGACTATTACCTGAAGGACTGGAGCATTCTCATATCCAAGTTTCTAATTTTTCTCTAGAAACATTTGAAGAAAATTTTGAAGATTCTTTAAGCTCATCCACTGGGAATTATTACCACTTTTGGTTGGGGAAAACCAACCTGACCTTAATTACAATTTGCATCAGAGGTTGGAAGTGGGTAGGGAAGGAAGAAAAAGAAACCAGTTACTTCATCTTGGTGTTTCTACTAACGCTGGGTACTGCCATAGATTCTATTGTCCGCTCTCTGTTTCTAGGTGTGAGAGGACTTACCAGCAGCACCATGAAGCCATGAAAGCCCAGATACGGGAAAGCCTGTTAGCAAAGCATGCTTTGGAGAAGCAGCAGCTCTTTGAAGTTTATGAGGGGGCTCGCCTGCAACTTAGGTGAGAATGAGAGTTAGCTGCCCTTTAAGCTGTAGAGACAGTATTCTCCTGTTCCGTAGTTGAGAGGGAAATTGTTTTGCAACTCTTGTATTGTTCTGCGGTCATTTAGTTGCCGGTGTTGTGTATCCAAGGTCTGACTTAGATAAGACGAATAAGGAGATGGCTGCCGTGCAAGAATGTTACCTGCAAGTGTGCAGAGAGAAGGATGGTCTGGAGTCGGCTCTCAGGAAGACCACTGAAAAGGAGCAACAGGCTCAGGAGAAGGTACGGGACAAGCTCATGTTGTCTTTGCTCCATCTCATTCCTCTGGCCTCATTGCTGTCATGGAAACCAGTCCACTTGTTCTCTTGTGACCCGGAAACGCCATACGGAGAAGTCTCTTTACTTTTGGCTGTATCACACCAATACAGCTCACAAAATATAGTAAATATTGAGATGATTATTAAAACATGAGTAGAAAATGGAATACATATAGGAGAAATGGATTCTTCCTTATATATTTATCCTAAGAGGCAAAACAGATTCTAAGAATAAAAAAATAAACAAGAGTGGCCCCAAGTCACTGTGAGTCTGAAACCCAGGGATCCTTGTTTTGCAATTATTTGTTGGCTGCAGGCAAACCTACCTAGTCCTGTGAGCACTGCACAAAAGATTCCCTCAGACACATTTTCCTCTGACCCACTTCTCTCTCAGTACCTAAGTATCATTTTCTTCTTCTGGGGAGAAGGGCAAGAATTTGAACTTGGGACTTATGACAGGGAAGGTGGTGATATGGAGCTACAGAGAGCAAAGTCACACTGTTAGTGTGACCCGATCTTTCGGGGAAGTTCTCACTTTTAGGGAAGCCGGAGGGGCTGCTCTACTCCCTCCTCCTGCCTGAATCTTCCAAGTTGCCATTGGTGAGTGTCCAGGAGTAAAATCACACATAAACAGTCGCCCCTCTTTTCTTCCCTGTTCTGGCCAGAGTCTCATCCAGACGCACGTCTGACTCTCCCTTCCACTTTGGACCAGCCTACAGACCACAATTTGAAAGCCACCTGCGTCAAGATTAGGAAATATTTTTAAAGGCTTGAGTAAATGTTCTATACAGAGGTTTTCTGAACAAAGTTACATTAAAGCAGGCTATTGCTACTACAGACTTAAAAAGAATTAGTAAAGAGCAGGTGAGGAATTAATTTAGCTCATTTAATATTTTGATTATTTTTGAATAGATTAGTATGGTAAAAAACATGCCATGTGTACATTATCATCTAATGGAAGAAGAACTTCTAAAGGGAGCTATTTTAGTTAGTGCTGGCAATATAAAAGTTAGAAGGGTTATTAAATTACTTAGAAATTAAGGACTTAGCTTTCAGTAATGTTTAAAAAAATTAAAATAGGGAGAAGATCTCTACTGTGATTCTTTCTTTTTAAATATATAAATTGACAAAGAACAGAAGAACGATTCTCAGGTGCCTGGGTGGCTCAGTCGTTAAGCTTCTGCCTTTGGCTCAGGTCATGATCCCAGGGTCCTGGGATCGAGCCCCGCATTGGACTCCCTGCTCCGCGGGAAGCCTGCTTCTCCCTTTCCCATTCCCCCTGCTTGTGTTCCCTCTCTCTGTCTCTCTCTCTCTGTGTCAAAAAATAAATAAAATCTTAAAAAAAAAAAAAATTCTATCAAAGAGGTCATTCTTTTCAGGAATATATTTTCTGGTACTTTTAAAAGAATCAATTTAGCTATAAAATTGGATCTCATATAATCAGTCACTTGCAGTTAACAGCACATACAATATTGGCTCATGAATGCTTGTGCAGGGGCGCAAGGAAGGAATGTTAAAACTGCTATTTGGCCCTTCCAAAAAAACTTACAGGTTAAATTTTTTTCTTTAAAAATTTCAAATTGTCGTACAGTGAAATTGACTCTTCATTTGGTGTAGAGTTCTATACATTTTTAACACAGGATTTAGCACATGAATAGAGTGATGAGGGTACAGAAGACTTATGGCCCTGCAAGACTGCCTTGTGCTAGTTATAATCACCCCTACTGAGAGGGCCCGAGTACTTACCACACTAGAAGTATAATTCCTTCCCTCTCTGGGAACACTTTAGTTTTTTATTTAGATTTACATAAACCCATTATAAAACTTAGTCATCTTCATAAGCCAGTCAGAACAGAACTTTAAGAGAATTTATTAATCTCTTGATATCCTCCAGAGGTAGGCAGAGATATACCAATCTGTCTTCCTAGGAAATGTTTCATACTCACACCATGGAAGAATCTTACTACACTCAAGCAAGCTAGGGAACTTCAGGGTAGCCCTTCTGTGCAGAACGTAAGCCATTTTCCCTGCAGTTGGCTTTCAGGTCAGTAACTTAGTCTGGATACAGAATTTATAAGATAGGTAACCCCAAGAGCCCTAGGATGTATTTTCCTGTTCCATATGTGTTCTTTTCTGAGACACTTATTGAGTCAGGCTGTGGGTTAAGTAGGAGCTCAATTCCAAGTTTTAAAACTTTTATTAACAGAACTTCCCTCACCTGTTAGCCTGGCTTGTTCAGAGAATGGGAAAAACATCATACACACAGAACCCTTCAGACTGTGTAGTAATCATTGGAGGTCATGAATTTGCAGACAAGACAAAGGTGGGCAGTATTCCCATTCATAATGTCATTTCTATATACCTTAAGACTCATTTATACAACTGTAATACATGCTAAGTCAGGCCTTAGAAGTTAGAGTTCGTTTGCTGTCTGGGACATACAAATCAAGTTTAAATGTTTTAAAGCCGTCCAAAAATTTACTTCCCTTTAATGATAAAACTTAAAAATTAGATATTCCTGTAGTATGGTCAAATGGCAGATCCCTGTGCTCAATAAATCTATTACTTTACTTCTGTCAAGAGAGGGAAGCTAGGTTTTCCTCGCTGTGGTAGATTGCAAAAATGGCCACACGTTCTTCCTGTCAGTGAATGCACGCAGTATTATTGTAGTGTGACTTTGTAGCTATTCTCAGTAAGAGGTGGTCTGTTTCATGACAAACTTTGGCCAATGGGACATTAGTATATGCAAAAAGAGCCTTAAAAAGCATTTATGCATTGGGGCTTACAAGCTTGATGATCTGAGGAACGCTGTGACCACCACCATGTGAATGATCTGGGTTAACCTGCTGGGTGATGAAACATGTGACCAAGTCATCTGTCTATCCAGACATCAAGCTAACCCCCAGACATGTGAGTGAGGCCGTCTTAGACCGTATAACCTCAACTGCCTGCAGAGATCAGCTGTGTTGACTTAGGTCAGAACCACCACCCAGCTGACCCAGAGAATCATGAGACATAATAGATGTTTGCTGTTTTAGTTTAGTTTTGTTAAATTTTGGCTGGCTTATTATGTAGAAAAGCTGATCTATGCACAAACATACAAATACACAGAAAATTGGTAGCAGTTTTCTGCTGTGAGTCAACAGGAAGTGTAGATACATACGGAACCAACTCCTGAAGGATAGATATACACAAGACAATTTGAGGATTCCTTCTAAAGTCAACAAAAAATAACAACGATATACGATGTAAGCCTGGACAACATTCTCAGCCATGTGATTGAGACTGTCCTATAGCGTTAGTACAACTATAGTTTCCATGACCTGATTGTGAGGAAATGGGTCCTTTAGTCACCAGAGAGTTTCTGAAATCGCACAACACTGAACAAAACTAGGTGGCATCTTTTTGGCACATGCTATTGGTGGAGAGGAATCAGATGGCGATTCAGACCAAAATAAGCCAGGTCAGGTGTGAGCCAGAAAAAACCCAGACAACCAGGTAGTCATGAATCAGAACTAATGGAAAAGAGACACCGAGCACAAGCTCTGTTGCTGCCTGGCAAAAGGTATGTGAAGTGTATACTTCTCTGGCATTGTATTTTGTGGGCTTCAGTGGCATCTCAGTGGAATGTCCAGAGAACCATTTAAAAAAATTTCAAATGGGAACTGTTACCGGCCATTTTGATCCCCGAGTAGAGCTTTATTGGAGTTTTTCGATCAACTGGATTCCTAGAGTAAATAGAGAATGTTATATTAATACTTCAAATTATTAAATTTTATCTGACGCTTGACAGTTACTATCTGATAATACTTCAGCTAGTTTTGATAAAAGTTTTTGTCTTTGGTAATGAAAAAAATATACCAATCTGAATTTATTACAGGAGGCATAATTTTTAAGATAGACCAATAATTTTTGGCTTGCATCTGAATACAAGTCTTTCAGAAGTATACGGTTTTTTTCTGGGCTATGATATCTAATGGGTCCCATGATGGGTGGGGTGTAAACATAAATGTCAGTTTCACTTTTTAAAAAGTTGGTCTTCTGGGAATATATTTATTGAATAGATGCTTTTTCTTTTAATATAGCCATCTCTAAATTTTTTATCCAGTATTTGAGATCTAAGGTCTTTACAAGACAGTTTATTAAGCTGATTGAGTTAGCATGTAGGAAGATCATTTGTCTTTGTTGCTGCTATTACATGCATGTAACCATTATTTCGTATATTTGACTTGGAGAATATTAGTGTTATACAGAGATAATTTACTTGAATTTTGTTTAAAGAGACAGCTATTGGAGGAAAGAGAAGAATATGTAAGCAAACTGCAGGTGGAACTTGAAGAAAAGTACCAAGATATCCTTATGTTGGAAAAGAACAAGTGGCTGAAAGAACAAGAAACTGATATTAAGCAGCAGGTTGAAAATGAAGTGATGTTAGCCAAATCACACTGGGATGAGGAACAGAAAGAGGTGTGGGTTAAAATTTCTTTCTAGTCACCATGTTTAAAAAATGTAGTATTAACTGTTGAGAGATAGTTCTTCCTGAAGAGACGTAGTTTTTAATTGCCAAGTACTTACATAATCATTTATTTCGCATCTCAGAATTGGGCTTTTGACAGCTCAGCTTACACTAGTTTTTTTTATTTTTTTTAATTCTCCCCCACCGCCTCCCCTCCCCCCCACCCCTTGACTCTTCAACCCAATTCAGGATATAATGGTTTTTGGAGGAGCACTTTTTTGAATCCTCAAAATGAAACCCACATCTAGTTTCATATTGTGGAATGATTCAGATAACTCCAGACCAATCTGGACCAAGACCAAGAAAGAAGTAATGATTGGGCAGGCTCAGAAGCTCAAAACATTACCTCTGTTACCTAAGTAGCAAATGAGATTGCTAGTAGTTTTCTAGAAAATTTAGAACCAAATTATGATCTTGAAAACTTAGTTGGAAGTGAAATAAATTTTCACGCTTATTGAAAGGAGATTCTTTTATCCACAAGATTGCTATTAACTGGAGTTGGGACCACCTAAAGGTGGACTAGTAGACCATTGTCCTGTTTTTCAGACTTCCCTGCTTTCCATCCCCCACCCCCCACCCCCGAAAGCAATTCATTAGTCTAGTGCTGGCACCTGAAATTCTTTTACTCGTCATATTTTAATATAAAAATATATATTCTGGAATATATATATGTATATATATATATATATATAAAATCTGGATAGCACAAAGCAAATTCTCTATTTTTACATTGTTGCAAATTGTTTTTTAGTTGAATTTGCTAACCAGTTTTACCAGGAGGATGAGTTGGAGAGCTAATGTTTTTGTGAGACTGTAAGGAAAGCATAAACCATTACACAAGGTTGCTATTTCAGATGCAGCAATACAGCCTGGGACTGTGGTAGCCAGGGAAGCAGTTTGAGAACTCTGGATACCCAGAAGGTGGAAAACAGGAAAAGGGCAAAGCTTGCTTTTCAGGAAAAGCCCACTGTTTCACAGTTTTGCCTAAGACTGACTGTGTTTGGATCCATCCCAGTACTCTGTTGAAAGTAGAATGTTATCATTAAAACATTCTTCTAATAATGCGTCCCCTTCTTGAATGCACAGTTGACTCAGTAGAATTTAATATCATAACAAACAAGATTCTAATGTGTTCAAGTAAGTAAAACTATTTTTTAGATTGTTCAGTTTTAGGTCCATTAAGTAGATTTAACCCAGTGCCTGCTTTGTGGAAAGCCTGGTGTTGATGGAAAAAACACATATTAATAGAAGTTTTCTTCTTTAAAAAAAGAAAAAGAAGAAAAGATTCGTGCCGTCTTTGTAGTGGCAGTGTTAAAGCTTCCAGAAAGTTGCATCTTGAGAGCAAGATAGCCTGACCTTATGCAGTATACTTAGATCCTCCATGTGATTTATGTCACGTATATACACAGTAACTTTCAGGATTTACTTGAGAATATATTTTCATTGACTAAGTTTCTAAATCTCATGTAATTGCTACAACATTGTCTAAATTGTTTTCTAACACAGCTGTGGTTGCTCTTTTGGCTAGCTATTCTAGTTTTGCTTATTTGAATATTTTTTCATGTGATTTTTCTCCTGAAAACAGATCAAACAAGAACTTTTTCAACAGCTTGAAAAGGAGTGGCAGTCTAAGCTGGATCAAACTATAAAGGCCATGAAAAAGAAGACCTCAGATTGTTGCAGCCAAACTGACCAAGTAGCCACCATGGATGTTATTTCCAAGAAAGAGATGGCAATTGTGATAGAAGAACAGAAGCGGAAGATCCGGCAAGATTTAGAGCAAGAGAAGGAGACAGCTATCAGTGGGGGCTTGAAGAAACTTGAGGTTGAGTTAGAACTCAAATACTGTGAAAATATTGCCAAACAGGTAATATTAACGTTTTATTATTGTAAAATTATTGGAACTGCCTATTAATGAAAACCTGTAAAATGGTACCATTGAACTTGTTCATAACTTTATATTTTAAAAATTTTGTGCATTGTAGGGTAGAGAGCCTCTTATGTTGTTACTAAAATTTTCTTCATTATATTTCCTGTCACAAAGCTGTTACTCCCTTGGTTTTTCTGTGTATTCTTTAAGTTTTCAGAATGTTTGCTCCTTTTTCAGTCTAAGCTTTAGGATGCTTGAGGTTAAAGGTGGTAGTTTTATAGCTGAATGAAGCACAATTTCACTATGAATCTTTCGTATCTAATTTTATAGAAAATACTGAAGTAGTTATAAAAAAGCAAACTTAAAGCAAGTAAGATATTTAACAGTGTTTACATTGAGACTTGCAGAGTTGAATCTGCAGGCATGCCCCTTAAATGGGATGTTGTCTGTAAATCCCATATCCTGCCAGAAAGCGGTGCCATTGCCTCCCCGTGGAAGCACTTAGAAAGCTAGCTCACTTTTAACTGGGGCATGTTATTTGGTTTCCAAGAAATGTCATACTGAGAAAAGTATAGCTCTGTATAAATGGAATAAAGAGTTAATATTTTTTTCAATCTGTATTATTACAGTGATTCTTGAATTTTTTGGTTTCAGGATGCCTTTCCACTTTTAAGAACTTAAAGACCCTAAAGAGCTTTTCTCTGTGTGTGTTATATTCTATTTACTGTATTGGAAAATAAATCTGAGAAATTTTTAAAAAACAAGAATACTGAAGCATGCTTGCCATTGGCTGTCAGAGCAGTGAGATATCACATGGCATGTAGCCTCTGGAGCATTGTATTATTCACACATGAAGGAGAGGGAGTGAAAAAAGATAAGGTCTGAATATTATTTTGAAAATAGTCTTGATCTTACAGAGCACCTGGCAGGGTATTTAGTCCCTTAGAGGTCCCTGGACCTTAATACAATATTCTTTATTTTGTATTTACTATTTTAGACCTATTACTTATTATAAACTCTTAATACCTGAAGTAAAGTTTTAAAAAAATATATTCAGCTTTTGATAAAAACTTGGCATTCTGCCTATTTATTAAATTGTTCTGCATGATTTTACAGGGAACCCTTACAGAATGGAAACATAAGCAAATATATGTAATGGTGTCAAGGGCATCTTCAGTCAGTTAAATAATTTCCTGAAATGTTTAAGGTTTGAACAGAGTTCAGAAAATGTTCTGCGGACAAAGAGACATGCTGAAGGGTGCTGCTTTGATGTATATGCAATCACAGATCTTGTAAAGAAAAATAAATAGCATGATGTAGTAGAAAGGAAATATTCATAATAACTTTTTAAGGAATATAAATTTCTATAGAAGCTTTATCTTTTCCCCATATTTTTAACTCCCTGGAATTTACCTGCAAATATATTTAGCATTTTACAAAACAATTCAGCCCCTTATGTCAGCTTTGGTTTTGTATGTTTGTATGGATATAGGTATGTGTGTGTCTGTGTGTATTTCAAAATAAGGAAAGATTATTTAATAAATTATCTTGTGGTAACCTGTGACAGTTTTATAACCAGATAGCCCTCATAATTCATCCAGTCTTACATTTTTGCCTGAATTGATGTATCCCCCCTCATTCTTTAGTTGCAAGCTCAGGATAGACAGCAAGAAAACTTGCTCGGTACTAGGCTATAAACTATATTGGTGCATGCTGGCATGTGTTAATGTGTTTATATGTAAGGCATGAGGACTGTGGATATGGTGGGTGTACTGACTGGACAGCAGCTGACCCCAAGCAGCATTCCTGCATGTCTTCTCCTTTTCCCTAAGAGAAAAAGAAGTTTGTTGGAAATGGCAATTGGTACTTTGTATGAAGCTTTCCAATAATAGTATTGGCCATCAAACATTTATAGATTCCTGCTTCCTGTGGTGACATTTGCATGGGACAGCATGGGAAGTTTCGAACAGAAGGATTAGAATCTACTGTTTGGGGTAAGGTGGAGTCCTAGAAGTCATTGTAACTAATGTAGTGCAGTACAATGTGAAATACACATGAAATCGTAGTTGCTATTTGCAAATGGGATCTTTGAAATTTTATATCTCACTTTACCTCTTTCTCTTGCAATATCCAATTGCAGGTAGAAACAGCTGTACAAAATGCTCGTCATCGATGGCTGGAAGAAATGCCTGACCTTGCAGAGTATAAAGCACGTGTAAGAGCAGAACAGAAGAAGTGGGAAGAACAACAAGAAATCACTGTGGCCAGACGGGTAAGCGCTCTCCTGGAAAGAAGCTTCAGGGCAGCCTCTCTCCTGACCTCTCATCTTTGTCCTGGGAATTTGTATCTCCTCACAGTGTTATGGAAGGATTAAATACAATCATACATGTTAAGCATTAGTTCAGAGTCTGGCTGATGATGTCTGTTCTCATCATCAGGATGTTGAGGGAGAAAGAATGTATTTTAGGGTCTTGAAACTCTCATAATCAGGAGGGTAACCTTAACTGTGAAACTAAATCCCGTTTGATCTTGCCCTATCTTTAGGAGGAATTCAGAACAGGTGTTTATCTGTTTATTAATAGCTGTACAGTATCCTTTTACTTGCTTTGTTTTCTGTGCTCTGTCAGTAGTCTTACAATCTTGGAAAATAGCCAACTCTCCTTTCCAGATATGTTGTTTGACCAGAAACAAAATCATTTGCATTCTCCCAATTTATTAGAGTAAACCAATTCTAATCAGAATGCCAATAAACTGAACATGGTTTAGAAATTTGACACAATAATACTAAAATTTACTTGGAAAGGACTAGAAATTTTTTAAATGTTCTGGAAAAGAAATAGTAGTCCAGCCCTAACACATAATAGAATATGTTGGAAAGTGACAATTCAGTGTTGAGTCACAAAAGAGAATTCTTTTTCATTCTGTATTATACAGACTTAGAGATAGAACCAACTATGAATAAAAGCTTAATTGTTTCAAAACAAGGGGATAAGGAATTATTCCATAATAAATAGTCTTATGATAGCCAGATAGCACTTTGGGAAAATTAAGGTTACCCACGCATGCATCACAATAAAGGCTAAGTTGATTAAGAAGTTAAACATTTTTAGGGCAATCCTCTCAGGTCCCCTCTCTCTTCGGGAGCTTTGTACCATCGCTCAATAGACTTTGCTTTACTATCACTCAATACATTTTGCTTTGCTGCCCATTAAAAAAAAGAAAAAGAAGCTAAACATTTTTCAATGAACATATAGAAAAAAGAAATTGAATATTTCAGATCTGTACCATAATTCAATTTTGGGACAACAGACATAGTAGCAAAGATAAAGAGGATAAAATAGGTACAAACATTTAAAACATCTTTGCTTTTGTAATTAAAAACAGTGACAGGATAAGAATAAGGAAAATAGATGAATTAAGCATGAGAAACGTTAATACTAATATACAATAAGAAAAACAATACAAACTTATAAGAAAAACAAGAATCTGAGGATAAGTACACCAGAATATGGACATACAGTCTTCACAAAAAGTCAAAATAACAAACTTTGGGTGCTATTTTATGCCATATGTCTACATTCTCTCTTAATTGTAATACAAAAAATATAATAGATCGCAGTGTCAAGTATATACTGTTCTCCCAATATTACAACCATTTTGGAAAATAATGTGTGTAACAGACATTGTAAATCATTCATATGTCATGTTCATAATCTTATTCCACAGATCACTTAAGGAAATAATTCAGCAAGAATAAGCTATTTTAACGTTTTTCTTAAGTTGTGTGATAGTACGCAGGTGTTCATTGCATTATTCTCTATACTTTTTAGTATGCTGACATATTTCAAGAAGAAATTTAAGAGGGAGAGAGAAAGGAAATAATGTGATGATGTGCATGTGTCTCAGAGCTCAGAAGTCAAGAATAATAAAGTTGGGTAGAATGTAGAAAATAAAGTAGTCAAGAGATCTTTCCCTAAGGTCACAGAAGACCCGAATGTATGGGAATGCAGAAATAGAGAAATGAGAGGACATTGTGTTGCTTCTCAAACTTTAGCAGGCATGAGATGCCCCTGGAGGGTTCGTTAAACAATTCCTGGGCTCTTTTCCTAGAGATTCTGATTTGGTGGGCCTAGAGTGAATCCTGAGAATTTGCATTTCTAACAGACTCCTAGGTGATGTGACACTGCTGGTTTTTAGAGCACACTTGGGTGTGAGTAGCACTATTCTAAATAATTATTCAGCCACAAAACATAAGTTAACCTCTTGTGGATCCTTCCTCCAAACCAAAGAAGGTGAGCAAGGGCTACTTTCATAGCATTGGCTGGAGGGTTCTTGTAAGATTAGAGTGATCCATCAAGATCTAAAAAAAAAATTTTTTTTTTAAAGGTTTTATTATTTGACAGAGAGAAAGATAGCCAGAGAGGGAACACAAGTAGGGGGAGTGGGAGAGGGAGAAGCGGGCTTCCCGTGGAGCAGGGAGCCTGATGCGGGGCTCGATCCCAGGGCTCTGGGATCATGACCTGAGCTGAAGGCAGACGCTTAACGACTGAGCCACCCAGGCGCCCCAAGATCTATAAAAATTTAAAGCTAGTTTGTCCAGAGTCCAGAGTTGTCAAGTTGGTTCAGTGGTTCCTAAATTTAGCTGCACATTAAAAAAACTTGATCTTTTAAAAAATACTGTTGCCTGGCTCCCATCCCCCAGTCTTTATGTTTTAATGGTACAGGGTGTGGCCTGGGTATTAGGATTTTTAAAGGCTTCTCAGGTGATCTAATGTGTGGCAACTATCAGGAAACCCCTGAGTTGCTTAATGCTGTCAAATTTGCTTTGCACAACTTCGTGTGAGAGGATGCACACTTTTGGTGAGATCAGCAGTTCATCCAAATTCCATGGGATCTGCCACCTCCACCAAGTCACCTAGTAATGATTTTCAGGCATCCACTGTGACAAGACTGCTTTCCCTAACAGCACTCTTTAAACATGTTTCACATCACTACTGAATTATTCTGCTGGTAGCAAAAGAATTTTGCTGTGAATTCTTTTGTAAAGCTCATCTTAGATGGTGGGTTCCCTCAGTAGATTTAAAATACAATTAAAAAATTTTGATGTATGTGTAACTATTCAGGAATACATCATTGAATAAAGGTGTATAACATGTTTAAGAATTTTTTAGTTGAAGGTGTTTGCTAAGATTATATAATACCTGAAAATTTGGGAAACAGATACCTTTTTATTACAACATCCAGAGCATATATATAGATAGTATTGATTACTAGCAATCACCACTGTCCAGGCCAAGCTTTTGGAGATGCCCGCTTGTTTTAACACTTATATCCTTGTGACTTTTTTGAATTTATAAAAGAGACTCAAGGTCATTATCTAATTTGCACCTTATGTAGATGAAGACACTAAGTACAAAAGAGATTAAGTGACTTTTCTAAGGCCATACAGCCAAAAGTAATAACTACATAACATGTATTGAGTCCTTATCTGCCAGGCTCTGGACTAAGTGCTTTAAATGGATTTTTTTTTCGTTTGTCATTTATTCCTAACAAAATTCTATCGGGTAAGCATTATAATTGTCCCCATTTTATAGCTGAGGACCCTGAGGCTCAAAGAAATTGAGGAATGGGCGTGTGGTCCCAGAGCTGGTCGGTTTACTGCAGGAGTTTGTCCCCAGAGCCTGCTCTGTTAAGCACTGTGCAAGGCTGCCTCAGCAGTCAAAGGTGGGGTTAGAGCTAAGCCTCGGTTTTTTGGTTCCCTGGGGCCTTTTGGTTATGTACTATTACTGTCTGTGATCTGCCAGCCTTGTTGTTCTGTCATAAAAGAAAATTAGATTAATGAGAAAATGACTTTTTCTGTTTGGTATTATCATTTAATGAACTGTGCTAACCACTGTGCTTCCAGTAAAATGCAATTATGTTTGTCAGCAAGTTGTGCAGGTGTGTGTTATATTTCTAAGTAATAGTAAGATTTCTTTATGAGGCTGCTTTTGCTTCATGTAAAAGATACTTCATTTGTCGTGGGCTTGGGTAAAATTTGAGGCTACATCTGTGTAAAACTAATATGAATTTTTTTCGAAGGTAATTTTGGGTAACTGTATAGTTACATATTTTGGGGGTCAGTTTAAATTTCTAGTTCTTCAAGAAACTGGTGTTTTTTATTTTTTTTTTAATTTTTAATTTTTTTTTTTTTGTAAAAACTGGTATTTTTTTAATAACATAGGACATAAAATATTAGGTCATTTAAAATGAAAGAAAGGGGGGCACCTGGGTGGCTCAGTCCATTTAGCATCTGCCTTGGGCTCGGGTCATGATCTCAGGGTCCTGGGATAGAGCCCCACATTGGGCTCTCTGCTCAGCAGGGAGTCTGCTTCTCCCTCTCCATCTGTCCCTCCCCCTGCTCGTTCTTTCTCAAATAAATAAATGAAGTCTTTAAAAAAATAAATTAAGGAAAGGATCTTTGAGTATAGTATGAATATATTGTAGTACCAGTGTCTTATCCCAAATAGTTACTTTAGTTTAATTTTTTAATTAATGAGATCATAAAGAATTTTAAATGTACATTGTTATGTCTTTTAGATATCATTTGCTATTTCTGAAGCTAAAGAGAAATGGAAAAGCGAGCTTGAAAATATGAAGAAAAATGGAATACCTGGAAAAGAATTGGAAGAGAAGATTTATTCTCTTCAGAGAGAGCTTGAGTTAAAGAACGAGGAAGTCCCTGTGGTTGTCAGGGCTGAGCTGGCGAAGGCCCGGAATGAATGGAACAAAGAAAAGCAAGAAGAAATCCACAGAATTCAAGAACAAAATGAGCAAGATTACCGGCAATTTTTAGATGATCACCGAAATAAAATTAATGAGGTGCTTGCGGCAGCTAAAGAAGACTTTGTGAAACAAAAAACTGAACTACTTCTTCAGAAGGAGACAGAATTGCAAACATGTCTAGACCAGAGTCGTAGAGAATGGGCTACGCAGGAAGCCAGGCGGATCCAACTGGAAATCTATCAGTATGAGGAAGACATCCTCACTGTACTTGAATTTCTCTTGAAGGACACCCACAAGGAACATGTCAGTGGTTCAGAGAACAAGCAGCTCTTGGAACTCGTGTCATCTTGTTCTTCAAAATGGGTGTCTGCCCAATATTTTGAAAAACTAAAGGCCTGCATACAGAAAGCCTTTCAAGATATCCTCTCCCTAGCTATAGAAAATGCCAACTCCGAGTGGGAAAAGGTATGTTCCTGATAAGTGAAACGCGCTATTAATAAACATCAAAGATGATTGTAGAAGTCGCATAAGGTAATTTTTCCTTTCTTCATTTTACAGTTTAATAGACGTAAAACTTGAGTTTTTACCAGTGGTTTAACAACTTTTTGTAGTGAATCCAAAGGATTTCATTTCTTTTTGCCAAAAAAACTTTGCTTCTTCATGGTGCCACAAATATGAGGCAGAGCTTTTAGGCTCTAGACCTCTTTTTCCTAAAAAATATACGCTGTTCTTTGTAAGGGCCTGAGCTTTGAGAAACTGAATAACTCTCATTCCTATTTTTGTTTTTTGGGCATGACCACTTCAAGAAATATGCATCGTATTAAACTAGGGTTTCTTAAGAGCTTCTAAAGAGTTTGGAAGCCTATTTCTTGCCCTCAAGGAATTTATCTCACAAAGGCAAAAAATGCCAACCAAGTGCAAAAAATATTGTTGTAGAACAAGCAAATAGAAGTATGGCTCACTCAAACAAAACTCTGAAGCCCAGTTTTGTTGGTCTACTATATATATCTGTGCATGTAGAATGAGTTAATGGTATTCTTTTAGTTGTCTGAATAGTCTCTGACACCAGCTTTTAGTTTTGGTGGAAGATTGAAGAAATGAGATATGCGTGAAAAATCCAGAATGATATGTAGGCATTGTGATCAGCCAATTTCAACATTTGGAATTAGAGGTAGAAAAGAAAATGCCAATATTACAAGGTTTGAGAAGAGACATAAGAGTTAAGTTTCATTAAGATATCATGATTAACGATTTTCAAGGCCAGGATTGAACATTTGGTATTAATACTTATTGGAAATTTACGAGCTGGTAAAAAAAAATCTGAGTTCCAGTCCCACGCTTGAGGATAACTAGTCTGTTACCTGTGTAGTCATGTATTATAATTGCTTATCTGAAAAAGAAAGTACAAATCTCTCGCCTAATTCCTTGGGTTTTGTAGGATATGAATGACACAGCTTGGCCTTTCTCCCTCCTGTGTTTGAGATAGTACAGAATTTTAGATCCAAAAGTTACCTGAAAGATCAGTCTAGCCCATCCCAGTTCACCCCAGTTGATACCATTATTCCGATTTCAAAAGATGTGAAAGCAATCAGTTAAGAGTTGTTTTCAATGTAAAAACAACTGGGCAGGATCACTTCCCATGAATGATGCTTGTAATACTTAATTGAAAATTTTTGGAAAAAATAATTAAGAATTATTTATAGTGAGTTTTAAGCATGAGCAGTGATGGGAAACATGGGAAAATCATGTTATATGCTTTCACGTTTACTTTCCTGAAAAGGCAATCTCTACTACAAAAATCAGGAAAATGTAACACCTTTCTTCTATTAATATATACTCAATCCTGGGGTCTCTGTGTAGGGTTTCTGATTGTGCTAGCAGTGTTGAGATCATCTGGATGACTTAATGTAGCTCACATGTCTGTGGAGACAGAATCAAATAATTTGGCTAAGAACTTAGACTTTTATGGCTTTTGTTGGGTGGGATTAGATTCTATTCCTGAGAAAAGGGTGGCTTTGAAATGCCTACTCTGGCATTTGTCATAGAAGAATACTTGATCTTCTGCTGTTTGAACAATCCCAGCTCAGGACCTTGAGGTAAAGCAATGATTGTAACCAGTGATTATAAGTTTGCAATATAGGTGCCATAAATATGAAGAACTATGAATTATAATTGATTAAATTTGTCCTTTTTAGAACTGTTTATAAAAATTAAAGCAGGAAAAAAATGATCAGTATATATAAAACAAGTCCTCATTAAAATACCTTAGATCAAAAATTTTAAAAAATGGACAGGATACAATCAATTGAAAATGTAGTTTCCATGAAAATGAATGCCTTATTGGAATACATTAATACAACAGGTCATGATGGAAAAAAGAAAACAAAAATATCAATGGGAGCAGAATTTTCGAACAAATTTAAGGATGCATGTTCTGTCTTTTCTTACCACCAAAGTCAAGTTAAAACTAAGACAAGAAGGTTGTTGCTCTTGCTTTTCTTGTCATCTTGGCTTTTCTCCAGTTTTAAGTAGCAACTGGAAACCTTGGCTACCTTAGAGTTCAACTTTTATTACTCCCTTTGGCCTCAGCCTCATATCCCCTTGATTGCCTGGAGTTTCCATTTTCTTTATAACTGCTGACTTCTGCTTCTGATGCACATTGTAAGTAGGTTTTCCAATAGCCAGTTAAGAGTTTCTTATAATCAAAATCAAGGCTTCTAGAATCAAGCTGATATGTGGGTTTTAAGTAATTAAACAAGGCAACTTTTTCAAGATCACCTGTTCTGTTCCTTTGGGATTTGGTAGTTGTCTAGAATCTGAAAACACAGCTGCCTGGGTGGCTCAGTCAGTTGAGTGTCTGCCTTCAGCTTGGGTCGAGATCCCGGGGTCCTGGGATCGAGTCCTGCATCAGGCTCCCTGCTCCATGGGGAGCCTGCTTCTCCCTCTCCTCCCTGCTCGTGCTCTCTCTCTCACTATCTCTGTCTCTCTGAAATGAATAATTTAAAAAAATTAAAAAAAAAGAATCTGAAAACACTACCTTAAAAGGATGCCTCACCATTAATGAATTTAGTAGCTGTATTGCCGGAACAGGGATAGAATACCGAAAGTGTTCAGTAAATGTTAGTGAAGAAATAGTCTTGTGCAAGATGTTTAGGTTAGCTTCAGTTTCTCTCTCTAACTTTGGAATTCAACTGAACTTCCTTATAAAATGACAGTATATATGAAAGTATTTATAAATGTAACATACTGTATAAATGTAATTTTTAATTTGTGGAAGACAAAAGTTTGATAGTTATAGTTTCTGAGTTTGACCTCTGCTGCAGTAAAAATGTTCTGGATTTTCAAGAACAATTGTGATTTCACATAGTATGTCCTGTGATTTGACCACATAAGCCATTAAAATATCTTAAATTCATATATATGTGTGCAAACTGTAACTCTTATCTGTCTCATAGTTGGCCCACCAGACCTCTGTCAGATAATGTTCTAATTCGAAAATCACGGTCATTGTAGACTAGTTCAGAGTAATGACAGTATTCATGTAACACCCTAAGAAAAATACTGGTGATGGTTTAAGCAAGATTTTTTTCAGGCAGTGTTTTCTTTTTATGTTTTTAATACGAGCATTTTAAATGGAGAATTGTGTAAAGATTTTTACATGGCATTAACTATGCAGATACTCTCTTTCAGAGAAATATGGCCAAGATCTCTAAGGATCCAGCCACAGAGGTCACTGGCAGAGGAGACCCTGGAGTCCTGGCAGTCCATCCTGCACCTACTTTTGGATGCTGTGCTCAGGCCTTGGCCTTGCAAAAAACAGAAGCAGAAGCTGGTAATGGGATTTTATTCCTACTGATCTTTGTTCCGTCTGTACTCACAGTTGCAGAGGGTTGCTCTGAGGATAAAAGGAAGTCAAAGATGTGTGCAGCTTTTATGAGTGAATGAGTGGGTAATATTACTCCTACCTAATCTGTGTCTTCTCCCTAGATTTCATTTTGCATTTAGGAGATGGGGATACTTTAGACCCTCTTAATTCTATCCTTTCATGGTCTTCCCTCCACTCATAAGTAGGTCTTATTATAAGGAGAATAATGAGAATTTTAATAGAACAGTCATGTTTTTATTCCCTGGCTTTATTGAGAAATCGCGAGTTTCGCATAAAAGAATTGCCAAATAACTGGGACCTTTTTGTTCATGTTATTGAAGCTTATTTCAACCATTTTTTAATGGAAATCTTTCTGATGAAATGTTCTCAGATTTGTGAGTTTCTTGAGGGCAGGAGCAGTGTTTTATCTCTTCCTCTCCGATACATGGCAGAGTGTGAATGGCACATAGTTTGTGTTCCTTGAATATTTGGTAAATTAATAGCTTAATGTTCCCATAATAACTTACAGTTGTTATTATGAAAAAGAATTATTGTATTGTACTGAAGCCCCTTGATGTATTCAGAGCTCACTGAAGAATATTGACTGGGCTTCTATTGCCTAGTCATTGAGAATTCTGAACCAAGAACTGACATATCCTTTATTAGCTCCAATCCTTTTTAAGATACTGATCTCTCACAGCCTGCTCCTTCCCTCCACATACAAACACATACCCAATCTTTCTGTTTCTTCTCTGCTGTGTCTGTTGCAACCTGGGAAAGAACTTTGAATTGCCAGAACAACTCAAATGTACTAGGTTAATAATCTTAGTTTCCACAATTTCTAATTTAGTAAGTAATATTACCAGAATTTTAGAGAATCTCTGCCTTTCCTAAGAAGTCAGTTGACTATTCCTGATCATCCATAGGCCCTTCTTCCTCACTTCTAGATTCTAGGTGGTTGAGAAGCTCTTATTGTTCATTAGGTGTTTAGGAATACTACCTTAATTTGTATTTTGTTTCTTATTTTTCACTGTCATTGTATATCAGTTGTTTTTATTTAGAATAACCAGAGATTTTTTTTTTTTTTTTAATTTATGAAATGGGTAGCAACAAGTTTTAGGTATTATTTGGCTTTGGGAAGTCCTATCAATATGAAAGGAATTTGTTTTTACTTAAGACAAATCAGACTACAAAAGGATTTTTCTTTCTTCAGTCTTTTTTCCCTAAAAACAAACACATTAACCAATTCATTAGGAAGGATTAAATAATCCAAAATATATATTAAGTGCTGTAGTCCTTTAGAATATTACCACCAGAGAGTACCATTGTTAACTATTTGATTATAGTCTCCTAATATCTTACCATTTTTTAAAGTAAGTTAAATGATTATGAGATTCTTGATACATGCAAAGACAATATGTGATGCACATGTAAGTTATGAAGCCTACCACCCAGGAGCCCACTCTTTGACTTAAGACCTAGAGCGTCACCAGGACTGTTGAAGACCCCTGTGTGTTTGACCACAGTCCCATCCCTATAACTTCCTTACAATCCAAGGTAACAAATATTCTGATTTTTAAAAATTATTCTCTTGCTTTTCTTTATGTTTTGACCAAATACAGGTATCCTGAAAAAGCTGCTGTTTTGTCTCCTAATATTATAAAAATGTAGTGTAATATTCATCGTAGTCTTTGTAACTTGCTTTTTTCCACTGATATTTGTCTGTGTTAATGCATGTAGCTCTAATTGCTGTGTAGTGTTCCATTCTATGAATATACTATAATTTATTCTCTTGGCAATGGACATTTGCCTGGTTTCTAGTTTTACAACAGTGTCCTAAATGAAAAATATAAATACCATGTATGATACCAGTGTGATACTTCATTAATTCTTTGATGCCCATGGACATAAAATGGCGCCATTCAGAGGAAACTAAAGTCAGGAAAGAGCTAAGAATAATTCTGCTGAACCAATGATTTTACATCAAATTTTTGGGGACTGGCTTTTGAGCCTGTGCCAATTTGTGTCCCCACTTTATTTTATCAATTATATTAATAGTAATCACCTATTTTTTGTATCACTTTTGATATTATTTAAATTTTACGAATTCCGTATTACTAATAGCAGTAGCTGTTATTTATCGTATGCTGCTCTCTGCCAGGTACTGTGCCACACATATTTTATACATTTGTACCTCCTGATAGTTTTAAATGTTTTTTTCATTTGGAGACAATTTCAAACTTACAGAAAAGTTACAAAAGTAAAAATAGTTGCAAGTAACACTCATCTGTCCTTTACCTAGATACATTTGTTGATAACATTGTATACAGTTTTATGCTCTTCTGTGTGTATGTGTATGTGAACATGTCATTTTCTTTCCTGAACCATTTGAGGATGTTATATACATTGTGCCCTTTTACCCCTAAATACTTCAGTGTGTATTTTCAAAACATAGGAATTTTTTCTTTTATAACCTTGGTATAGTAAATTAAACATTTGATGAAAATACTGTGTCAACCTGTTTGTATTCTAATTTTGTCAATTGACCCAATAATGTCTTTCATTATTTTTCCCCCCCACAGTACAGGAATCTGTCCAGGCTCAGGTAGTACCTTTAAATGTCATGTGTCTTTAGTCTCCTTTAGTCTAGAATATTTCCATAGCCTCTTTTTGACTTTTATGACATTGACATTTTCGAAAGGCTTACTCTCCCCTCTCCCCACCACTCCACCCCACCTCCAGCTTTCGGTAGAACTTCCCTCATTTTGAGTTTGTCTGGTGTTTCTTCATAATGAGATTCAGGTTGCATTTCCTTGGCTGGAACACTGCATAGGTGATGTCTTTGTCACATGTGGAGGTGCACAGTGTCCATTTGTCTTTTATTGGTGAAGTTCATTTGAGCACCTGGTCACGGCGTTGTCCATTTTCTTCAGTGGTTTCCTCCCACCTCACAACTAATAAGCAGTCTGTGGGGAGACACTTCTAAGACCATGAAAATGTCCTTCTCATTAAACATTTCCCTTATATTTAGCAATCATTGATGATGTTTGTCTAATTCAGTCTTTACCATGGTGGTTGCAAAATTATAATTTTTTTGCTCTAGACTTCCCTCTACTTTTACCAGTTGACACTTGGCATGTTGTTATAATCATGAATCCTCCTGTTATTTTGTGTACTCATTTGTTTATTGTTTTGTTTATTTATAAATCTGTCCGTCAATCCATCTACCTATTTACCTATCAACTTAACCTACTTACCCATCTATCCATCCATTCCATTATGGGTAGGATTATTGGTATGGCTCATGAATTCCTCTTTTTTTTTTTTTAATATTATAATTCATTAGTAAACTTCGTGTTCAAATTGCCCCATATTCAGCTACTGGAGCCCTTTCAAACTGGCTCCTTTGTCCTTGTGATGTTCCTGTATTTTTCAGGAATTTCTTTCTGGCATTCATCTTGTAAACACCCTGTCCCAGTACTGGACTTAGCCATTTCTTGAAGATCCTTTGTTCCTTTTAGTGGGGAATGGTATTCAATACTAAGAGCTGAACATCATGTTTCATAGCAATTTTTTAAATGGATGGTATTATTTAATTTTACATAGTAAAGAACTAAGTCTCAGGTTATATAATATACTCTGAGCGACACTGCCAATAAATAGTATAAAGAAGATTTAAACTCCGATCTCTCTCTCTCTCATAAGCATCACGTTCTTTTCAGTTGCACTGTTGACTTTCTTTAGTCATGTCACCTGGTTTCCTCCATTCCTCCTTCCTTTTTTAGTTTGTAGTCTAAATTGATATAAAGGTTTGCTATCATTTAATTTTTGCAGATAAGAAAAAGATCCTTGAAATTAAAGATTCATCCTGTGGACACTGCTTCCAAGAACTTGAAAAGGCAAAGCAGGAATGTCAAGATCTGGAAAGAAAACTGGAGAAATGCTGTAGGCATCTTCAGCATTTAGAAAGAAAGCACAAAGCTGTAGTGGAAAAAATTGGAGGTTAGCATTTAAAGTAGCACTACTACCGGTATAAATCTCTTTGATCCTTGAAATGTTCAGATGTGACATTTTAGTTAATGTGGGCACCGATTCTCTTCGAGGATTAACGTAAACTAATTTGGACCTTATTTTTACTGACCAAATTATTATTCCTGAACTACAAAGAGGAAAACTGGAGCTCTGATTAAACGGTCACATTCCCTTCTTCCTTTTTGGATTGAATAGATAGTGCCCAGTGTGTGTCAGGCAGTGTTCTAGGCACTAGGGACACAGTAGTGAAGACATTAGACGGAATTCCGGTTCTGCAGTAGATGTGCAAGACTCTGTTTCCTTTTTTCCAAGAAGCTTATCATCAAATGAAGAGACCTAAAAACAGATTAATAAATAGTTGTAGCACTGAGTGCTCCTGGTAGTATGCTCGTGTACACTTGGCAGAAAGGATGTGAGTGAACTCTTCCTCCTATCTGAGTTAAGGAGGGCTTGACTAAGCCTTGAAAGATGAAGGTATTTGCCAAAGAGGACAGCATTCTAGGCAGAGGGGAAAGCTGTGCACGAAGACATATGGGCCTGGTCTGGCATCCTTCCAGTCCATTCTTCACCGTGCTGTCAGGGAGATTATCTGGAAGGGATAGCTTCTGCTATCTTCTCTTGCCCTTCTGCACCAGGGAGGCTACTGGGCTTCTGAGGCCGCTCCCTCTTACCTTTTACTAGTCACTTATTTCCTGTGCTCTCTACTTTGTGCATTTGAAATACTCAGATTGCTGAGCTGGTCAGGAATTGTACTGCTGGACCTTGCATACAGTTTTGTCACTCTGCCCTACACCTTATCCTTTCATTCTCATTTGGCCTAACTCTTCCTCACCTTTAGGGTTCAACTGAGAAAGATGCCTTATCTGCAGATCCCTCCTTGATTTTCCCGTCTGGGTTATTCAGGCCACTTCTGTGTGGCCCCATAGCACTCTTGGTTCCTACTCTTTTACCATTCTGTATTTAATTTTTTGGTTACTTGCCTGATACCCTTTCCAACCGATACATTCCCTGAGAATGAGGAATATGTCTTATCTTGTTCATCATTGTAGTCATGATGCCCTTTTTTGACTGAATGAAGGGTTGAATGCAAGGGTCCCAAATAATTGTGTGATCCAGAAAAAAACAGATAGGTTCACTTTTTTTCTACATTTTAACTCGATTGCTTGCCTGGACAGCAGTCACCTCCTGGCTCTTTCTGCTTCCAATCTTGTCCCTCCAAGGCTTTCCCCATCAGGCAGCTCCAGTGACCTTTTAAAAAAGTAAATTGGATCATGACACTCTCTTGTTTAAAGTCCTGTGGCTTAGCTGGCCCTCAGTAGGAAATGCAGACACTTTATCTAACATCATCTAAGAAGCCTTTCATGATGCAGCATCTGCCAGCCCCTTAGCCTTGTCTTGCCCCAGCCCTTTTATTCTCTCATAGGGCCAGAGCATGGATTTCATTGTCACTTTTCTCTTGTCTGTTTTCATCTCCATTTACCAAAACATCTTCTTCTCATCCTGATCACATTGCCTGGTTAACTCCTACTCCTCCCTCTTCCGGTGCATTGCTTCCGTAGGGAAGCTTTCCTAACCACCCCAGACTTGGTTAGTTTCTTCTGTTAGACATTACCCACAGCTCTAATGATTTTTCTAACGTTTATCATATCATCCTTGTAATTAATTTTTGTCTGTATTGTCCTTTGGAGTGTAGCCTTGATGATGACAAGGATCAAGTCCTGACCGAGCGCTTAGTGCACAGTACCTGGCCACAAAGCACGCTCAGTAAATACTGTTAACTAAGAGGAACCACCTGCTTCACTCCCACCTATACTGCTTAACAAGTCTGTTAGAGATAGATAATCATTATTCTAAGGCAAGACAGGATTTTAAGAATTTTGAGGTAAAAATTTGAACAACTGTAATGCCCATGGTGATGGCTTCGCTCTTCGGTAGAAGCCAGAAGAGTAAATGAGCTATTTGTAGCTCTTGAGTAATTTGATGGAAATCAAGAATATTTGTTTTACATATAAAATGACAACGGCAGCGAGATAAGATTATTATTTATAAGTAATATTTAACACCATACATTGTGATCATAGTTATTCTGCATGGTGCTTTTTGAGGCTACCTTCTGTAATTCAAAGACTTAGAAAGAATCCAAGAAGTTGGTACTTAGCTCAAAACAACAGGCTGATAAAAGGGATCGGGGTCAGAATTAAGTCATTTGATAGTTTGATTTCAGTGTTTGTCTTAACGTACATCTCTTAGTTGATAATGTTTTTGCTATTATGGTTGCTTTTTTGTTAAATTCCGTTTTCTACTGTGCTGGTAGCATTTGTTGAAAAGTGGTGGAGTAAGAGTGAGTGATTTAAAAATATACAAGTTATGTCTAGGAGGAATAGAGTGGCTCATTACTCAACTTACAGGGTGTGTTGAGAGGGTGGCGTGGTAGGAAAGACGGTGTGTCCTGTTCATAGTTATTAAACACTGGTATTGCCAGACTTTGTATCAGGCACTGTGCACTTATGATTTTACTTCTGTTATCTTAAAGGTAAGTAATACTATCTCCATTTAACATATGAAAAAACTCAGGTTCAGAAAGCGTAAGTAATTTGCCTAAGCTCATTTAACTGGTAAAGAAGCAGAGCTAGGACTTAAACCCATGTCTCTCTCACTCTGAAATTCATGCTTTGTCCTCCATTCCATATGGACGCCATTAGTCTCCTCATCCTCTTTTCAGAAGTTCAAAGAATTGAAAATCTTACATTAATTGTGAAAGTGGTACCTACTTAATCTTAATTTTCTTTTTATTTTGTATAGCAGTGCTTGTTCAATGATCGTATATATGAGCATAGACTGTACCAGGATCCAGGAGGAACATGAAAATAGAAGACCCAGTATGTTTCAACAGAGCTTCAGTCTAGCTGGGAAAAAATAGATGCATGTGAAACAGTTGGAAGCCTATTCCAGGGCAGTGTGTAACCCAAAGCAAGATGTGGATGTAATACAGTTTTTAAGTGCTGAGAAACCAGAACAGGGAGTGGTCAGATTAGGACTCATCAGGAAACGAATGACACAGGGAGCAACTGCCATTTGCACAATCTCCTCTATAAACATTTGCACTGGGAATTTTGGGGAGAGGAAGACTGAGGGGTAAAAAACAGATTAATTGACCAATATACCATTAATTTTTTTTTTAGAAGAGAATACTAAAGTTGTTGAAGAATTAATAGAAGAAAACAATGACGTGAAGAGTAAATTGGAAGAACTGAGAACACTTTGTAAAACACCACCAAGGTAGACTTTTACTATTTTATTTTTATTTTTAAATTTATTTTTATTTTTTTTTTTTTTTGAGAGAGAGAACAAGTGTGAGCGGGGCATTGGGGGGTGGGCAGAGGGGGAGGGAGAGAGAGAATCTCAAGCAGCCTCCACACCCAGCACAAAGCCCCACTCAGGGCTTGATGTCACAACCCCAAGATCATGACCTGAGCCGAAAATCAAGAGTTTGGTTGCTTAACCAACGGAGCCACTCAGGTGCCCCAACTTTTCCTATTTTAAAGAAATTGTTTATTTCTAAGTATTTTTTTTATTTTGTAATATCAATTATAGCAATAATATTCATACCAAGAGTATAAAACTTGTTATATAGCAAGAAGTATAAAAAAAGAAAATCTTCCAAAACCCTATTCCTAGTAGATACCCTCTGTTAACCTCTTGTTTTATATCATTTAAGCCCCTTTATACTCACATGTGCATGTTTTAAAAACTGGGGTTATCATGTAAGCTATTTTATAAGCTTTTATTAATATAATGTTATAAAATAAACATTTCCATATGTCATTAGATATTCTATAATGTGCTTTTCAGTAGCTGCATATATTTTCATCATGTGGATTTATCATGATTTATTTAAGTAACCATAACATTTGTTTCTATTTTTCTTCTTTTTTAAAAAACTATATAGTAAAGATCCTGATATATGATTTTTTTTTTTTTTTTAGCACATCTCAGTTGGATGTTATTGGAATATATAGATAGCTAGATATTTTTACTTAACAATCTCTGTTTCCAATATTTGGTTCATTTTTAGGTCATTGTCAGAAGGGGCCATTGAAAATGCTTGCCTGCTATGCAATGGGAGGGCCTTGGAAGAACTTCGTGGACAGTACATTAAAGCTGTAAAAAAAATTAAGCGTAAGTCTCTGAGGAGAGTTCCAGGATTTTAAGGTGGTTTGAGCCTTTTTTATTACTAGCACTAGTAATTTGGGGGAATTTTTCAAACTACTTGTTCTGAGATCTTATCTGCTTTTTAGAAGAAATTAGTGGCCCCTTTTCTAAATTATGCAGCAATGGATTTTTTTGCCCAATATCTTTTGGAAGTGACATGAGGGTAGAGCTATTTTATATTGTTAATTATCCTGTTTCTTTTTTGGGCACTAATGTTAAACTAAAAATTTCATAATCTTAAAACTTAAATAACTAAAAAAAAGTCATGTGAGTTTTAAATTAGCAAGTATTACTTTCTACCATAAGCTTTTATTTTATTTATTTTTAAAGATTTTATTTGTCAGAGAGAGAGAGAGTGAGCACAAGCAGGGGGAGTGGCAGGCGGAGGGAGAAGCAGGCTCTCCACTGAGAAAGGAGCCTGATGTGGGACTTGATCCCAGGACCCTGGGATCATGCCCTGAGCTGAAGGCAGCTGCTTAACTGACTGAGCCACCCAGGCATCCCTCTACCATAAGCTTTTAAAGACCATAGAAAATAGATCTAGCTAGGCATTATTCTGTTCTTTCTCATTATTTCGATAATGGATTAAGTCATACGTGTAAATTTGTTTATCAAGTCCTTTGCAGTAAGAGGCATACCTTGCAGAGCATTTCTCTGGTTTATGTTTTCTCAGTAGACTATCTCCTGTTTTTTAATTATAATATTGCTTAGATTGTATGTATGTCCCAGAACAATAACTAGTGCTGATACAGGAGAAATGTATGTTTACCTCTTAAAATTGCTTTTATTTTTAACAAAATGAGTGGGAAAAGGTCTTAAGTTCCAGATGTATTTGTTAGATCATCATAATCCTATGTAGTGTTCTGAAAAGCCCACTCAGTATCAATAAAGACAATTTACTTTTCAGTTGTTGCTGGTGCCAACAGTGTCCATATTACTACAAAACAAACAAAGCAACTTTTTGTTAACAATCACATCAGTTGGGAAGTGAAATTTTAAGCATTTTTTTCATACTCATATGCTAACTTGTATGTGTGTGTTTTGTTTAACATTTTAGACATTGGCTGGAGGTTTTGTGTTGACACGTATTCCAATTTAATTTATACCACTTCAAATAATGAGAAATAGTCTTTCAGTTAGTATTTTTTGCACAGAGCATTTAATTTTCAGGAAGAGCTTACTGATATTAAGGGAGATTCCTTTATGAATTGAATCTTTAATATAACAGAGTAGTGATATTCTAGAGGTAGGATGTAGCCCTAGATTTAGTAAAAAAAACGTTGACCTTAAGTAATGGTAGTCTCAATCCAATCATGTTGAATCAAAGATAAAAAGAAAACTTGAAAGCAGTGAACTATTTTTGATTGATTGATTGATTGATTTAAAGATTTTATTTTTTTGTCAGAGAGAGAGAGAGAGTGCACAGGCACGGGGTAGCGGCAGGCAGAGGGAGAAGCAGGCTTCCCGTGGAGCAGGGAGCCCGATGCGGGGCTCGATCCCAGGACCCTGGGATCGTGACCTGAGCTGAAGGCAGCCGCCTAACCGACTGAGCCACCCAGGCGTCCCTGTGCACTAGTTTTAAATGTATATTTCAGAAGGCAACATAGGTCTTATCCTTCTCCCTGGCATTTTGTACATATCTCTCATGGATTATAATATTATATTTACTTGGGTACGCATAAGTGCTGCTGAAAGAATGGAATAAATAATGAAACATGGATTTTCAGAGCATGAGTAAATGGGAATATGAGTCTCTCTAGTTCATATTGCCTCCTTCTATCTTTCTGTGTCTGGTTCTTTTTTCCTTTCATCCTCACCCTTTAGGTATATTTTTTTCTCCTCTCTTACTCAGACAATACATAATCAAAATGTGTAAGTTTCTGTATCGTATTTATTTTCTTGCCTCAGTGTTTTAGAATATGACAGTGTTTTCCTAGGGATTATGCTGTTTCCTTAACATATGTGGCTATCATCATTCTAAAAGGACTTTTAGATTATTTCTCCTTTGAGTCTCCTAAAATAGTGATCTGAAGCATTCCATTTTAATGATTGTGGAAAAGTGCAATGTTTAAACTATACCTCTAGTCACTTCATCTCCCAGAAAATTGATCTGAAGTCTGCCTCCCCTGTTTTTGAAAAACTGGTAGTAAACATGCATTTTGTGGGAATTCCTGTCTCCCTACCAACTCCCTCCCTCACCTCCCCACTAGGTGATATGCTTCGTTATATTCAGGAGAGTAAGGAAAGAGCTGCGGAAATGGTAAAAGCAGAGGTATTGCGAGAACGTCAAGAAACCGCCCGAAAGATGCGCAAATATTACTTGACTTGCCTCCAACAGATTTTGCAGGATAATGGAAAACAGGAAGGGTAAGTTCAATCTAAACAAACAGTGTGTCCTGAGACTACCAGGACAGCATGTTGTCATTTTCTAAACATTTTCCTTAACCACAAAATTAACTATTTCTACATGATTGGCCATTAGGGGTTAAGAGAGGCTTATGTCTGTACTACCCTAAATATTGGCAGAACTAATAGGAAAACAGAAATCCTTGGGCTAAGGAAACTCATTTTTTCCTTTAAACTATTATTAATTTAATATTCTGGAATTCCCCACAGGGCTGAGAAAAAGATTATGAATGCTGCTAGCAAACTTGCTACAATGGCAAAATTGCTGGAAACGCCGATTTCTAATAAATCCCAGAGCAAAACTACACAGTCAGGTATGTCAAAATGAGTCACTAAAAGGGTTTTTTTCTCCCTTCTCTCTTAAATATTTAATATTTTTAGTATGAAAAAGAAGGAATGTAAGGAGTGAGAGTTAATTTATAAAGTTGTGTCTGTGTTTTACTTAAACTGGAAACTTACAAAAAAGAGCATAGAGTTTTCAGTTTGAATAGGCAGACTGAGCATACCCATCAGCTTCCTATAGTTGCTTTCATTCCTAGAAATGACAGGATAGATTTTAAACAAGTTAGTAGAAGAGAGGGAATAATAAAGATCAGAGCAGAAATAAATGAAATGGAGATTTAAAAAAAATAGTAGGAAAGGTCAACAAAAGCAAGAGTTGGCTTTTTAAAAAGATAAACAAAACTGATAAGCCTTTACCCAGACTCCTCAAGAAAAAAAGAGATAGGACTCAAATAAAATTAGAAATGAAAGAAAAGTAACAATTGACACCACAAAAATACAGAGGATTGTAAGAGACTGCTACAAAAGACTATGTGCTAACAATGAATTGGACAACCTACAAGAAAGGGATACATTTCTCAAAATATACAATCTTCTGAGACTGAGTCAGGAAAAAAATAGAAAATCTGAACAGACCAATTACTAGAAATGAAATTGAATTAGTAATTACAAAGCTTCCAACAAACACAAGTCCAGAGCCAGACGTATTCACAGATGAATGCTACTAAACACTTGAAGGAGACTTAATGCCTGTTCTCAAGCTATTCCAAAAAATACAAGAGGAAGGAAAACTTCTAAATTCATTTCTATGAGGTCAGTACTACCCTGACAGCAACCTAGAAAAAGATACTATAAAAAAAAGAAAACTACAGGCCAAATCTCTGATGAATATAGATGCAAAAATCCTTGACAAAATATTAGCAAACTAAATTCAACAGTACATGAAAAGGATCATTCACGATGATCAAGTGGGATTTGTTCTGGGCATGCAAGGATGGTTCATTATCCACAAATCAATCTACATGATACACCACATTAACAAAATTAAGACAACAAACCATATGATCATCACAATAGATGGAGAAAAAGCTTTTGATAAAATTCAACATCAGTTCATGATGTTTAGAGGGATTATACCTCAACATATAGTCCATATATGATAAACCCACAGCTGACATCATACTCAATGGGGAAAAACTGAAAGCTTTTCCTCTAATATCAGGAACAAGAAAAAGATGTCTACTCTCACCACTTTTATTCAACATAGTACTAGAAGTCCTAGAAACAGCAGGCAGACAAAAAAAAATCCAGATTGGTAGGGAAGGAGCAAAACTCATTTTTTGCAGATGACATGATACTATACATAAAGACAACACCTAAAAATGACTATAGTTAATAAATGAATTCAGTAATGTTGCAGGATATAAAATTAATATACAGAAATCTGTTGTGTTTATATACACTAATAACAAAATATCAGAGAAATAAAATAATTCCATTTATAGTTGCATCAAATAGAATGAAATACCTAGGAATAAATTTAATGACGGAGGTGAAAGACCTATCCTCTGAAAACTTTAAGACATTGATGAAAGAAACTGAAAATGATGTAAACAAATGGGAAGATATAGCATGCTCATGGATTGGAAGAATTAATATTGTTAAAATGCCCATATCACCCAAAGCAGTCTCCAGATTCAGTGCAATCCCAGTCAAAGTGTTGATAGTATTTTTCACAAAAATAGAATAAATAACCCTAATATTTGTATGGAACCACTAAGACCATGAATAGCAGAAGCAATCTTGAGAAAGAAGAACAAAACTGGAGGTACCACAATTCCAGATTTCAAGCTATACGACAAAGTTCTAGTAATCAAACTGTGGTACTGGCACAAAAATAGATACATAGATGGATGGAACAGGATAGAGAGTCCAGAAATAAACTCATGATTATATGATCAATTAATCTACAACAAAGGAGGCAAGAATATACAATGGGGAAAAGACAGTCTCTTTAATGATGGGAAAACCCCCCAGCTACATGCAAAAGAATGAAACTGAATCACTTTCTTAAACCATACATAAAAATAAAATGTATTAAAGACCTAAATATTTGTAAGACCTCAAACCATAAAAAAAAAAAAAGAAAACATAGGCAGTAATATCTTGTACATTGGCCTGAGCAGCTTTTTTCTAAGTATGTCTTCTCAGCCAAGGAAAGCAAAAGCAAAAATAAACTATTGGGACTACAGCAAAATAAAAGTTTCTGCACAGCAAAGGAAGCAATCAACAAACCAAAAGGCCACCTCCTGAGTGGTAGAGCATATTTGCAAATGATACATTTGATAAGGGGTTTATATATATATAATAACTTCATATATAGAGAGAGAACTTCAACTCAGCACCCACAGAACAAATAATCCAAAAACTAAAAAATGGGCAGTAAACATGAACAGACATTTCTACAAAGAAGTCATAGATGGCCAAGAGACATGTGAAAAGATGCTCAATGTAAGTCATCATCAGGGAAATGCCAATCAAAGGTCCACTGAGATATCACCTCACACCTGTCAGAATGGCTAAAATAAAAAACACAAGAAACAAATATTGTGAAGATGTGGAGAAAAAGGGACCCTCACTGTTGGTGGGAATGCAAACTGGTGCGGCGACTGTGGAAGGCAGTATAAAGGTTCCTCAAAAAGTTAAAAATATAACTACCTTACAATCTAATAATTGCACTACTGGGTATTTACTCCAAAATACAAAAACACTAATTCGAAAAAATATATGCACCCCTATGTTTATTGCAACATTATTTACAATAGCCAAGACATGGAAGCAACTTGACTGTCCGTCACTAGATGAATGGACTAAGAAGATTTCGTACACAGACACCCACACACATACACAGAAATATTACTCAGCCATAAAAAAAGAATGAAATCTTCCCATTTGTGACAACATGGATGGATCTAGAAAGTATTGTGCTAAGTGAAAAAAGTCAGACAAATACCATATGATTTCACTTATATGTGGAATCTAAAAAACAACACATAAAACAGAAACAGTCTCATAAATACAGAGAACAAATTGGTGGTTGCCAGAGGGGAGGAGGTGGGGCTGGGTGAAACTGATGAAGAAGATTAAAAGGTACAAACTTCCAGTTATAAAAGAGGCAAGTCACAGGGATGAAAAGTACAGCATGAGGAATATAGTCAATAGTATTTTAATAACTTATTTGGTGATAGATGGTAATTACACTATTGCGGTGAGCAGTGTATAGAACTAGAACTGTTGAATCACTGTGTTGTATGCCTGAAACTAATATAACATTGTATTGCAAGTGCACCTCAATTTTTAACAATGTATAAATAATTTAAAAATAAAAAGTTACAATTGATAGACCAGAAGCTGTGAGAAATCCCTGAAAGACTGAAGAGGGAAACAGTTCAAAACTGCCAGAAGATGACAGCTATAAGTAGGAGCAGTATCAAAACTGTTCCACATATGAAGGCAGTATGTTGCAGGAGAAGTAGTAAGCCTAGGGGATACCAGTGAGGTAATTATAATTAGTTGATGTTCTCAAGCAGCAGTAACCAGGTGGGGCCACCCTCTTTATTAATCCTTCTGCTTTCCCTTCCCCTACCCCCACCATTGGGCTGGAGTAAGAGCAACAGGAAAAAAGAGTCTCAGAATAGGGCAAGGCTCTAGATGGCTAATCACGCCAAGGAGGAACTTAGAGCCCACATGCCCAAAGTACCAGCTATTGGGTTTTTCTACCCTTCAGCTTGTTCCTTTCACAACACTCTCAACTTTTTTAAACAAGCTGATGCCATACTCAGAATATCTATGAGATAAGCATTCAACCAAGAATCACCAAATACCTATAGAAAGCCAGCACCATGATAAAAGACACCAAAATCAAAATAAGACAAAGCAATAAATAAATAAATAAATAAATACAACTTATACCTATGGATACAAGTAATAGAACAAATAAAAGGACCTGAGAATGTTAGCAAAGTATAGTATTCTCAAAAGAATGTAAGAATATATTGTAGAGGAAACTAACAAATATGCCTAAGAGGTTTACTATTTTCAAGGAAAGGATATAGTTACTGGTAACTCTAGCCATTGCTAGAAAAATACAAGTTTATGTATGTGTATTAAGATTTATGGCTAGCTAATAGAGAAATAGAATATATAACTCTCAAACTAGTAGGGGAAAATTTTTGTAAGAAAAGGTTTTCAATCTAACAGAATCACAAAAGAGGAAAAATACAACTAGAAAGCATGGGTCAATAGAAAATTATTGTAGGGTCAAAACATCAGCAATCACACTAAACATAAATAGGTTAAACTCACTTATTAAAAGACCATAATTTCCATTTTTTTTAAAATCCAGGCATATGTTATTTCTATGAGAACATTCAAAAATTTGAAGTGAAGGAATTGAGAATAACATACTAAGCAATGCAGCATTGATATTAGATAAATTATAAAGTTAAATACAATATTAAGCAAATTATACTTGAAAGGGATTAAAGTGAAGTTGCTAATTGTAAAGAAGACTCCTAAGAACCTATAAATGGGTTCTTTCTCTTCATGATAAAATAGCTTTAGCATATATAAAGCAAAAGCTGATGGAAATATGTGAAAAAAATCAATAAATTTCCAGTCACACAGGGGGATTTTGAATATATCTATGGGGAAATGGGGCTTTTGAACTTCTAGAAAGCTTGAAGCAGAGATTGTTCAGGAATCCACAAGTCTGATATTGGTAGACATTCTTTTAAAAAGCTCAAAGATTATTTGTGTAAATTTGGGAATGGTGATGTGAACCTTGGGTGTAAAAGATTTGGGGCAACTGTGAAAGTGTCCCTAATAAAAGCAAACCCTTTTCATGATCTAGGGACCAAGGTACACTACTCTGAGGTATGATTTCTCTGATTTAATGCTATGTGGCGGCTTTGCTTCTGATCAGATTCCTTGTCTTAGGTAGATTAAATCAGAAACTCCGTTTTAGCTTTTACTGTGTGTGTGTGTGTGTGTGTGTGTTTCCGCGTGCGCCCGCGCGCGCGCGTGCTTGCTTATGTAGACGTTGGGCACTGGGGTTCTTTAGCAAATTTTCTTCATCAGACAGAATTGGAAACGTTGCAGTTGGCTCTTGAAATGCAATATCTGTTGCAGAAAATAATAGATCAGATGTATAACAATAATGTCAGATTTCAATAACAACATTGCTTAACCTTATTGAATGGATATATGTAAAATAATATTTTTAAATGTCCAGCCTTGATGTATTTTCTTTGAGAATGATTAAAATATATGCATTCTTTGGAAATACATGAAAACATAATTTTTTCCCCTCCTCTTTCAATGTTAATTTTCTCCTAATTTTGTTTTCTCCTAATTTTGTTTTCCCCTAATTTTGTGTTCCTTTGTATATAGTAGTACTACCTCTGACTTCAGAGATGCTGACTGGAGTTGAAAAATCAAAAAGAAATGATGTGACTCAGAATACATCACGTCACACTGAAAGCAAATCAAACAGTATACAAACTATCCCCAGAAGTATGTGTGACCAAGTTCCTAAGAGAAGGGCTGCTTGTAACTTACGAAGACGATTAGAGGACGCAGAGCATGGGGACACAAAGCACATGGGTTCCAAAGGGTCACACTCAGCCTTCCAGCTTGGGGATAACAATTTTAAACACCCAGACATGTCGCCAAAAAATGTTTCTCCTGAGTTTGTGCCTTGTGAAGGTGAAAAAGGCTTTGGTTTGCACAAGAAGAAAGACCTCAGTGATATTGGCTCTGAATCACTTCAGCATTCAGCCGTATACCCCTTTCTTGGATCCTTCGGAAATAAACCCTCACCTAGATATACCCCTAGTCTTTCTGAATCTGGATCCACACATACAACCTTTCGAGGTCCTAATGAAAGACTTGGTTTAAAAGTGTGTAAGTGTAATCCATTAATGGAAAGTGAAAATGCTGCATCTGAGAAAAGTCAAAGTTTGGGTGTTCGGGAAACTCTAGTAAAGGATGGAGGGGACCTGGATGACCCCATAGGCTGGCATTCCAACAGTGCCACTTTACCCTGCAACAGTCACGAAGTGTCATTTTTATACGGTAGACCACAAGAAACTCTGGATATACCAGCTGAAGCTGTTAATTTCAAACAGTTTTCAGCAGCCAGTTGTCTTTCAGATACAGAGAAAAATAAAATGATTTGTCAACCAAAGAAATGTCAGAGTGGTCACACTTCAGACCTGTCAGAAGAAACCCTTTGTTCCCAGCCAGAGATCGGTATGACTCTCAGACACCCACCTCATCATAAGGCTGATATATTAAAGCCAGATTTCAAAAAACTGAGCAGTACAGTACCATCATATGTGTGTCGGCAGCCTTCGAGAAAATTAATTGCTCCTCTATCTAGCCAACAAGATAGTGGCTTTGATAGCCCATTTGTCAATCTAGACTAATTGTTGTACAGTGTTTAAGAAAAATCATTAATATATTGACAAGAAAGCTGGAAGGGAAGACTTCATACTGAAAAAATTGTGGACTCTCTATTTTGACATGTTTTAGTAACATCTATCATATGAGTAAAGTGTTCTCATAAAATTATTTGAGATATTAATGTTGCCTTAATCTTCCAAAGGCCTGATGGTGTATGTGTAATCTGCTTCTGTGTGGTGCTTTATATTTGGTTGCTAAACCATCTATTTTTATACTTCTAAATTAGCATTCTGTGCAGTGTTAAATTATTTAAATAAACTTGCATATTGCCTATTGAATTGTTATGAATTCTTTTGTAATTCATAATATAGAAATGTTATACTGATATGTTTGAAATTCATCCAGAATAAGATATAAATCTTGATGATTTGTATGTATGATCAGCCAAATTCAGTATTTGAAATTAGTCACGTTTAATGAGGTTGTAGATTTACTTGATGTACTTTTCCTGGAAATATCTACTCAAAATTTTGATCCTTGCTCTCAATTAGTGGAAAAGAAGTGTTTCAAGGATTGCCACAAAATACATAGTTGTGTCCTCGTTTCATTATTTAAAATATTAATCTGAATTTTTTTTTAGTTGACATTTGCATTATTTCAAATCTCATGTGATAGCTAGAGACTTTGTCTTTTATGGTTTCACAGAGGCTTTCTTTCATCTGAAATACTACTTTTTAAAAATTGAAATAATGAAACATCATATAGCGAAAAATTTTAAACCATTCATGAATAGTGCAGAATTGGCTAACTTAATAATGCTATGGGTAGAAACTTATAATTCTAAACCATGTAGAAGTGAATGTCCACCTAAATAATGTTTCTAGATGAATTTTTTTTTTTCAGATTCCTGGAGATGGATATGAAAGTTTTAGGTGAGTGCAAGTGCTTTTAGAAAACCTTTATTATAGCTTTCCTTCATATCTCTTACCCTCAACTGTGTTATGGACTGTGTTTGTGGGTTGATTGAGTGTATTTTTTTACCAGGCTAAGTGGGGTGGTGGTTGGATGGGTGGCAAGGTGCATCATCCTCCTGCTGATATCCATCTCTAAAAGCAAGAACCTAGAAGTGAGCCTTTCAGGACTTGGAAAGCACTGTCACCTTAACTGATGACCTGATGTAGCTAAGCCTAGAATTTAGTCCTGGATTTCAGCGTTTGAGTTGACATGAGCTGAAAAAAGGAACATACCATCTCTTCAAAGTCTCACTTGTATCCCTGGAGACATACTGTTCCTTTTCCAATAGTTAGGGTGTCATTTCTTAGTCTAGGAAAAACCCCTTAACCATCCATGTTTCACATGGATCTGGTTGGTGATTGATAGTTTTAAGCTCTGGATATAATTGAAAATCTAGCTCATTGATCACCTACTTTTTCGTCTTTGTTTTAAATCCTTGTCAGGTATCTCGACCCTCAACATCAAGGTTGAAATTGGAAATCATCTTGGTTTCTGCTTCTTTTTTGGTGTCCTTAATCTTTTTTGATGCCCATAATTTCAGTAGGATTAGGTTATTTTGTCCACTCCACACACCAAGGAAGGTTTATCTTGAAGGGACTGCACAGCCAAAGTACCACTGGCGATTTACATCTGTCTGAAGGGCGATGTCAGAACAGAGAGGAGGTTGGGGCCTTAGAGATGTCATGGTCGCGTAAATCCTACTGCATCATGGTGCTTTTTCTTTTTTATATGTTGCTGGGTTTTATTTGCTAATATTGTGTTAAGGATTTTCATGTGAGTGCTCACAAGGGATATTGGTCTCTACTTTTCTTATGATACCCTTATCTTGCTTTGGTAAAAGGGTAATAATACTGGTCTCAGAATGAGTTGGAAAGTTCCCTTGCCTCTGTTTTCTGAAAGAATTTGTGTAAGATTGGTTCTGTCACAGCCCTTTTATTTGGCTGGTTATTTATATCCCTTCTTTTATCCCTGATTTTGGTATTCCATGTTATCTCTTGTTTTTTTCTTAGCCTAGCTAAAGGCTTACCAATGTTGTTGATTATTTTTCCCAAAGAACTTTTGGTTTCTTTGTTTTTCTTTATTGTTTTTCTGTTTCCTATTTCATTGATTTCTTTCTCTTCTGATCTTTATTTCCTTCCTTCTGCTTGCTTTAGGTTTAATTTGCTCTTCTTTGTCTACTCTTAAAGTGGAAGCTTAGATTACTGATGTGAAACCTTTCTTTTCTAGTATAGGTATTTAAACTTCTGAATTTCCCCCAGCACTGAATAAGCTATACCTCATAAATTTTGATATGTTGTATTTTTGTTTTCATTTAATCAAAATATTGTCTAATTTCTCATTTCTTTTTTGAAACCATACGTTATTTAGGAATATGCCACTTCATTTCCAAGTATTGGGTATTTTCTGAATTTCTTTATTTTTAATTTATTTGTTGGAGAATATACTTTGAATGACTCAAGTCCTTTCAAATTTCCTGAGACTTGTTTTATGTCTAGCATATGGTCTATGCTGGAGAATGTTTCACATGCATCTGAAAAGAATGCATATTCTTCTCTCATTTGATAGAGCATTAAAAAATGTCAGGTCAGTTGGTGACAGTTGTTACTCAAGTCTGCTATATTCTTGCTGATTTTTTGCCTATTTGTTCTGTTAGCTATTAAGGGGTAGAACATTGTAATTTCTAACTATAATGGTTAAATTGTCTATTTTTCCTTTCAGTTCTGTCAGTTTTTACTTCATATATTTTGGGCTCTGTTTTTAGGTATATACACCTTTATACTTTTATGTCTTTCTTATGTATTGACCTTTTATTATTATCAAATGTCTTGCTATGTCTCTAGTGATATTTCTTGTCTTAAAGTCCAGTTTGTCTGATATTAATACAGTCATTTCAGCTCTCTTATTATAACTGTTTATGTGGCATATATCTTTCTGTCCTTTTTCTTTTAACTTATCTGTGTATTTTAATTTGAAGTGGGTCTCTGGTAGTCAACGTTTTGTTGGATCTTGATTTTTGTTTTTTGTTTGTTTGTTTGTTTTCCTATACATTACAGCTTTGCCCTTGGATTGGAGTTTTTATTCCATAAAATTTAATAAAACTTTGGTTGGATTTACATCTGCCATTTTGCTATTTGCTTTCTCTATATCTTTTTTTTTTTTTTTTAAGATTTTATTTATTTATTTGAGAGAGAGTGAGCAATGGGGGGCTCAATCCAAGGACCTGCTAAGCACAGAGCCTGATGTGGGGCTCAATCCCAGGACCCTGGGACCATGACCTGAGCTGAAGGCAGATGCTTAACTGACTGAGCCACCCAGGCACCCCTGCTCTCTCTATATCATATGTCTTTGGGTTATTCCTTTATTCATGATTTTGTATTAAACATGTTTATCAGGGTACTGTTTTAATTACTCTTAAGTTTTTACTATTTTTAAGTCATTTTCTAAGTGGTTCTAGGTATTACATTAGGCATCTTAACTTATTGCAGACTACTTCAGATTAATATTAACTAACTTCTGGTACAATATAGCAACTTTGTTCCAGCATACCTTTATTTCCTTCCCCTTCCTTTGTGCTATTAATTGTCATATATATTACATTTGTGTTTTATTTTATATATATCTACACACACATATACATACACACAATACTGTTATAATTATTACTTTATACAATGTCTTCTGAAGAATTTAAGAGAAGAAAAGAGGATATATAAGGGAATGTATATCATTTAAAAATGTTTACTGTTGCTGCTGCTTTTCATTTTTTCCCATGGATTCAAGTTACTGAGTCTATTTTTCTTTCTTTCATCTAAAGGATTTTTTTTTTTTTTTAGCGTTCCATGTAAGGTAAGTATGCCAGCAACAAATTCTCTCAGTCTTTATTTTGGAATATACTTCAAATTAATTTTTGAGGGATAGAATTTGATGGAATTAGAATTTTTGGTTGTCATCCCTCCACCCCCAGGACTTTGAATATATCTTTCCACTTCCTTAGGGCCACCACTGTTTTTAATGAAAATGTATTTTCCTGTTTGTGATGAGTTGTTTTTCTCCTACTGCTTTTAAGATTTTCTCTTTGGCTTTCAACAATTTGAGCATAGTGTGTATAGGTATGCATTTGTTTGTGTTTATCCTGTTTGGGATCTGTTGAGATTCAGGGATATGTAGATTTATATTACCAAATTTGGTTTTTGTGACCATTATTCTTTCCATTATTTTTTCTGCCCCTTTCTGGGGCTCATATGTATATTGATATATTTGTTGTTGTGCCATAGGTCTTTGAGCTCTGTACATATTTCTTTAATCTTTATCATCTTATGTTTTAAATTGGATAATTTTTATTCATCTGCAAGTTTGTTGATTCTTCTGCCATCTAAATTCTGTTATTGAGCCTGTCTAGGAATTTTCAGTTACTGTTTATGACTCTAGAATTTTAATGGATTCTTTTTAATAATTGCTGTTTTTCGAGATTCCCTGTTGATTCATTGTCCTATTTCCTTTTAATTCTTTAATCATTGTTTCCTTTAAATTTTTAAACGAATCTATAATGGCTGCTCTATAGCCCTCTTTTTTTATTGTAGTATGAACACTAACTTGAAATCTGTTCTCTAACAGTTTTTTAACTGCACGATACAGTAATCGTTAGCTATGGCACAGTGTTGTACAGTGTTGTACAGCAGATCTCTAGAACTTCATCGTCTTGCATAACTAAAATTTTATACCCCTTGAACAGCAACTCCCCATTTCTTCCTCCTGTACCATTCGACTCTGTTTCGATGAGTTCGGCTGTTTTAGATATCTCATATATGTAGTATCCTGCAGTATCCTTTCTTCTGTGCATTGTAGTCTTTGTTTATTAAATTCAACATCTGAGCACAAACATGGTTTCTCTTAATAGTTTCTTTCTTCAGTATGGGCCACACTTCACTATTTCTTTATATGCTTCATAAATCTGTTGAAAACTGGAGATACTATGTAACATATTATAGCAACTCCGAACTTGACATCTGTTCTCATGAGGGTTGTTGCTGCTTCTGTGGTTATTGTTGTTAATTTGTTTGCTTTGTAATTTGCCTGGACGTTAATCTGAAAAATCTCTCTCCTGCAGTGTGTTTGCTGATTTCTCTGCTCAGTTATTTTAGTTTATGTTTTTATTTTTTAAGACTAGCTTTTATTTATTTATTTTTATTTTTTTTTAAGATTTTATTTATTTATTTGACAGAGACAGAGACAGCGAGAGCAGGAACACAAGCGGGGGAGTGGGAGAGGGAGAAGCAGGCTTCCCATGGAGCAGGGAGCCCGATGTGGGACTCGATCCCAGGACCCTGGGATCATGACCTGAGCCGAAGGCAGTCGCTTAACCAACTGAGCCCCCCAGGCGCCCTAAGACTGGCTTTTAGAGGATGCCCCTGCATATGTATAGTTTCGTGGTCATCCAATGATTAGTCAGAGATTGTACTCAAAAACCTTGAGTTAGTAGCTTTTCCACCCTCTGCTGATATATCCGTGGGTGTGTGGAGATAAGCATACCAAGTTCAGACAATTTTTTTTTGTCTTCCTCCACTTTTACTTCCCCCTGAGCCTTTCCAGGTCTTCTGTGCACATGTGTACATCCTCTTTGTCAGCCAAAGGATATGTGGGAAGCTCGGGCCCTTTAAGTCCTCCCTGTATATAGGAAGGAGCAGCCTCCTCAGGCACAGATGCATAGAGAGCATATTTAGCCCCTCATTTGCAGTCTTGCCAATTTTTGCATTAGTCTGCTGGATTCTTGTCTCAAATGAGACCACAATCTCAGGCAAGCCTCAGGCAAGTAGAACTATTCACCTTCCTTGTTTTTGTCCGTCTAACACCCCAACTGCTGGGTGTGGGCTTCTTGCCTTCCACTCCAGATTAAGTCAGTCCACTCTGGGAGAGAAGCTATTAATTTTCACTGCTATCCCTGCCCTGTTAACACTACCTAAACTCATCAAGCTGGAGAGGAGAATGGGAGTTGCCCCAGGTAACAATGCCTCAGAGTCCCCTTTCCAAGTTGTTATTTCCCTTTGGTTTATTTCCAGAGCCCTGAAATGGTTTTTGACAGTTTTTTTTTTTTTTTCCCCCTAGTGTTACAGTTGTTTTCTGGGGAGGAGAGGAACTGCTGACCTCTTACACTACCAGAAGTTCATTATTTTTATCTATTCTTTTCTATGTACTAATTTTCTCTTTATTTTATCTTGCAAATTTTTTCTTGAAAAACTTTATAATCCATAAAAAATAAACACCTGTATACTCTTCATTTAGATTTACCAATTGTTAATTTTCTACAGCTGCTCTATATTTATTTGGAAATACACACACATGCATGCATGTATGTAATATACAAGTTTTTTCTCTTAACTATGAAAGCTAGTTGCAGATACCATGGCATTTCATCCTTAAATACTCCAACATGCATCTCTTAAGAACAAAGACATTTTCCTACATAAATACAATTGTCGTATTTAGGAAATTGTATACTGATAAACATATACATAGTCTATATTCAAATTGCTCTAATTATCACAATAATGTGTTATAACTTTTTTTTTTTAGATTTTTGCTGTCCACTACCAGAAGTTCATTATTTTTATTCTCCTAAATTCTTTTCTATGTACTAATGAGACCACAATCTCAGGTTCTCAAACTGAGGACCACTGCTTTTCTTCCATTATGACAAATACTCAACCATTAATTTTCATTCACTAAATATTTATGACATGTAACAATTGCTTTTTACTGTTCTAGGGGGGATACAGCACTTACCAAAACAGATGAGTTTCTATCCTCATAGCTCTCACATTCTAGTCAGGGGAGACAATAAATACACATAATTTATGTAGTATGTTAGAAGCTGGTTAAGTGCTATGAAGAAAAATAAGGTCAAGTAAGGGGAAGAAACAGTGATAGGAGAGAGGTGGTCACAAATTTAAATGGGATAGTGGGGGTAGATCACACCGAGATGCTAACATTTGGGTAAAGATTTGAAGGAATTGAATTTAGCTTTACCATTTCTTACATTCTCGACTTCAGGAACTCTTATTAAACATAACCTCATCCTCTGTGTCTTTTAATTATTCTTTTGTATATTTTTAGCTGTGCTACTTCATGGAATTCCTCAGTATGAGCTTCCAGTTTGCTAATTCTGTCTTCTTTGATTCCATTTATGGAGTTTTTTTTTAATTAATTTAATTTTGGGATTTCTAGTTGATGTGTTTATACCTGTGTTTTTTGATATAATTTTTGCTTGTTTTGTTTAGTAATTTTAAAAAAAAATTCTATTTATATATCTAGAGACTTAAAAATACTTAAAGTTACTTCTAGAGTAATTATTAATGTCACTTGGGAGTGAGGTCTTTACCCAAATTGTTATTTCTATCGCATTTCATAGAATCAGTTCCCCCGGTGTATGGAATTTTAGCTTGCAGTGCAACAGTGAATTCCTTCTGAATTCTCTCCGTCCACCCTGTCTAGATTTTTGTGGTTGCCTCTGCCTGGACCCTTGGGTCCCCAGTTCCAGAGCAGGTCTTATATAGGTGGTTTCTGATCCATTAGGGATACCTTAAATCTAGTCCCTGAGCCAGCAGGCAACTTGGCCCAGGTCCTGGCTGCAAGGCTCTGTCTGTCTGGATCCTCTGGGCTCTGTAGGTTTTATATAAGCTGTGGCCTCGGGCAGTGATTGTTGTTCTCAATCACCCCAGGGTCAGGAAGCTCTACCTGGGTTACTAGTTTAAATAGGTAGTTTTTTCCTTTATTCCCTTTGGGTAGGTTAATCCTTGATATTCTGAAGAACTCCTGGCCACCTGTACTGCTTTTGGATCCAAAACAGGTAGTACCTTACTTTTCAAGTCCTCAGAAATATCTTGGTTTTTAATGTCTTATCTTTTGGGTTTTTTTTTTCCGTCACTGCTATATGTTGGCAGATGTTGGATACTCCCCGAGAATTAAAATGCCATCAGTGACTGAAAATCTGCTTTGCCGTTAACTCTTTGGCCTTCAGCTATTTTCTTAGCGTCTCTGGGCCTCAGTGTGTGCTGTTATTAAGATTTAGGCATGGGGCGGGCTCCCTGTTCAGCGGGGAGTCTGCTTCTCCTTCTGACCCTCCCCCCTCTCATGCTCTCTCTCTATCTCATTCTCTCTCTCAAATAAATAAATAAAATCTTTAAAAAAAAAATAAAAAAAAAAGATTTAGGCATGGGGGCGCCTGGGTGGCTCAGTCGTGAAGCGTAAAGCCTTCGGCTCAGGTCATGATCCCAGGGTCCTGGGGTCGAGCCCCGCATTGGGCTCCCTGCTCAGCGGAGAGCCTGCTTCTCCCTCTCCCACTCCCCCTGCTTGTGTTCCTGCTCTCGCTGTGTCTCTCTCTGTCAAATAAATAAATAAAATCTTTAAAAAAAAAAAAATTTAGGCATGTCTCACAACTAGTTAATGATTCAGGTAAACTAGATCTAAGAGTGTAAGAAGGGGAGTAGTGGGAAATACAGCTGGAAAGGTACATCGAGGCTACATCATGGGTGGCTTTGAATGCAAAGCAAAGAATGAGAAGTTTGGTTCATAGAAAATGGGGAGTTATTGGAGGTCAGGTAGCATGATGTAGAGAGATTAGTGAGACCGTGTTGCAGGCGGCCTTGGAGGAGCAGAGGAAATAGGGGAGCCAGGAGGATGATGTCCTGGCACAGTTTAGACAGGAGCCAGGCCAGAGCCCAGGAGCAAGTGGTCAGAATGAAGAGGTGACAAGATTGAGAATAGTACAACAGTAGGTTTAACGGGACATGCTGCCTGATTGAATATAAGATCAAGGGAAAGAGAAGCACCAAAAGGGATTTTAGAACCTGGGTGATTGTGAAGATGATTGTTCCATCTATAGGTATTAAGAAATCAGGAAGAAGTTAGGACATGGTGATTTTAAGTGTCTGCCTTACACTGAATACTGCAAGGCCCAAGCCTTTGGTGGGCACATGTTAGTGATTATGGCTACTTCACACACATTAACTTCATGCTGAGCATTGTGGCAAGCACTTCATTAGCTCATTTAATCCTCATGGTAGTCTTTTGAAGTAGGCTCCATATGGGCACTGTTTGGATGAATGAAATTGAGGCTTAGAGGGGTTAAATAATTTGCTCAAGGTTAACACAGCTAACATGTGGAAGAGCCAGAAGTCACACCCAGGTCTGTCTGGTTTTTTTTTGTTTGTTTCTTTGTTTAATAAACTTCATTTAAAATAGTTTTAGATTTACAAAAAGTTGCAAGTATAGTACAGAGAGTCTCCATATACCTCTCACCCAGATTCCCCTATTGTTAACCTCTTCCATTTGCCACAACTAAGGCACTGATTTCATCTAGGGTTTTTTTTTTTTGCTTTTTGACCTTTTTTTTTTTCACTCGAGCGCCCACGGTCCTAATCCCTATACTGTCTTTATTTGAGTTGGCTTATAGGTGAGCTGGAATTTACTTTAAAGGAGAGTTCTTTCCTTTTCCCTCTCCTTCCACTTCTCCCCTCTGCTCCCAAGGAAAATGAGTTCAGCAGGCTTCTCCACATGTGAAATCAGTTTAACTTGCTTTCTTGGTAGGATGTAGGAAAAAAAAATAGGTATTACTCTTTAGTGAAGGTTTATGGAATAGGACATTATGTGGAGGCTATTTTGAAACTAGGAATTTACCAACACAATCGAAGAACCTATAATATAATAGGACCATCTTTTGTAATTTTAAAATTCAACCAGTAATGGTTCATCTAAAAAGAAAAATTAAAAGACATTTAGAAATTTCTTAGCAGTAAATAGGCCATGCTAGAACTTCTTGATATTATTATAACAACATTTTTCCTTAAGGACCAGACAGCAAACTAATTAGAAATCAAACTGATAAATGTCATTAAAGAGAAACTTTATTTTTAAAAATAATATAAATGGAATGGATTCTTAAAGTTCAGCAATAATATGGAAACTTTGAGATCAAATTAAATTTTGTATTAAAAATGTTGTCTGATGAGTAAATTGAATAAAACCAACAAAAATGTGGTTTTTAAAATTATTTTGTTTTGGTTCAGGCATAGTCCTTGTCCTCACAAATTTGATTTCACAATTTTTTTTAAAGATTTTATTTATTTATTTGAGACAGAGAGAATGAGAGAGAGTGAGCACATGAGAGGGGGAGGGTCAGAGGGAGAAGCAGACTCCGTGCCGAGCAGGGAGCCCGATGCGGAACTCGATCCGGGGACTCCAGGATCATGACCTGAGCCAAAGGCAGTCGCTTAACCAACTGAGCCACCCAGGCGTCTTTGATTTCACAATTTTATTAGTCATGTTGTGTACATAATGTACTAGACAAAATTCTGCTTCCTGTATTTCCCCAACCATATGAATCCCAGAAACAGTTCATTTTTATAAGAACATTGGGTGAACCCAGTTCATGCAGTATATGGCCCTATAGGTGTTAATGGTTTCATTGGCTACCAGTTAGTTTTTCTGGAGATTTTTTAACAATGTGGTGCAGTTTCACAATCTACCCTGCAGAGTCTCCAAGACTTTGATTGTGCATTAAATAGTTAATTTGATTCTTGGATGTTCAAGTATTCACATAATTATGGTTTCTGATCTTCCTATGAATTCAGATTTCTGTTGTAATTGGTTAAAAGTTTTTCAAAATTCTTACCTGTTAGATTTCTTAAGGTTTGGGCTATGTATAAACACAAGTAATAGCATATGGTTTTTGGGTTATCTATAATGGGCCGATTACCATATTAAGCTCCATACATACACTTTGGTCCCATCCTTCCAAAGTAGGTTTTCTTATCCTCATTTTACAGAAGAAAAAGAGATGAAGGGACTTATGCAAGGATTCTCGTGCAGCTGATAAAGTATCCAGAGTGGCCATGGGGTTACCGCAAGGTAACTATGAATGCAGATGTTCACTAAGCATTGTCCATAAACCCAAACCATATATCTCTAACATTGATGCTGCTTCTTTCCCCCAAAATATATATAGATGCTACTGTATCATTGATAAGAGGGCTTCATACTAAAAACAGGAGTTGCTGCACTGTCCCAAAGAAATGCCTTCTTAAAATCAGATTTGGTCTGTGCTGCATAGCTCAAATCCAGTTAGTACAAACCATATTTTTCTCAGGTCAGAATACTGAGGTAGTGAGGGGCACCTGGGTGGCTCAGTCGTTAAGCATCTGCCTTCGGCTCAGGTCATGATCCCAGAGTCCTTGGATCAAGCCTCGCATCGGGCTCCCTGCTCTGCGGGGAGGCTGCTTCTCCCTCTTCCACTCCCCCTGCTTGTGTTCCCTCTCTCGCCGTGTCTCTCTCTGTCAAAAAATAAATACAAAATCTTAAAAAAAAAAAAAGAATACCGAGGTAGTGATTAGGATCAGACTTTGGAATCAAAGATGGTTTGGATCTATTACATAACTTGCCAGTGAGCCCAGATTCCACCTCTGAAAAATGAGGATATGTGGCTGTTGCTTGTGTACACAACGTTACCACCCATTTCTTCCTTTTCGTCAAAGCAAGGAGAGGGTGTCTGTTCCTTCCTCTCAGGACTCTGTTCCAACTCAAGAGCTAACCCATATTTCGCATGAGCTAAGCACAGTGGCTCCAACTGCTATTGCAAGTGACTGGTTTAGGGTGGGCATATGACTCAGTTCTGGACAGTGGGATATGAGGGAAGGGCTGGAGGGCTTTTGGAAAGTGCTCCTTCCTAAATAACATCTGCTCGCTGGATAGAACTGATGTACAATGACGAATGTGTAACTTCTAGATCAGAAGGGAGAGCCACTTTCTAGATGTCTTACCTATTAAAAGCAAATTATCCCCTTCAAGTCACCTCCTCCTGAATAAATATTATATGAGGTTTATTGTCAAAGGTCTTTTCCTTGGAGCAAATCAAATTGTTTACATCTGTTCGCCCACTCAGAAGGAAAAATGGATACTAGAAGAAATGCTGAACATGCCCCGAATCAGAATATGTAAGGTTAATCAAAGAGGCCTCCTTAGAAGAAATGAAAAGTTTTGTTGTTCTTAAAAGAGGTGTTCAAAGATTTTAGAGCCAAATGCATATGGATATGGGCAGTGTTGTGGGTTTGTGGCGCGCAATGGTCAAGTCTTGAGACATTGTATAAACTTAGTAAGTTTAAGTAGCACGGGGACAGGACCCGTGGGCTGAAACAGTTGCACTGTGGCTGTGTGAAGCTGGGGGTTACATGCTCAGGGCTCCAGGGAGAGCGGCCGTGCAGGGAGTATTAGATCAGAAACGTCTTCTTCGAATTTCTACCCTTAAAACTTGCCCAGGCTTTCTTTGGTGCTTATCATTCAGCTGGATATTCACTAGCGATGAGATGTGTAGGCAGTCATGAGATCCTTTAAGAACGTAGCAGCCAGCACCTTTTTGATCTTTAATTGAAACTATGCAGGCTATAGGTCAGCCTCTGGGCTAAAGGTGAACATTTTTCTGCCTGTCCCCCATGAGGCACCATAAGATTAAAACAAAACAAAACTAAAAAAATGAAGACATTTTGTAAGTCCCTCAGAATAATTAATATGTTGCTGTAGCTGATAAAATCTATGGCCAGATAAAACTTGCAAGTTGAAAAATTTGGAATCCTCTGACTTCCCACCTCTGCCTAAGATCACAAGCAACCAGCTGCTCTCATCCCCCTTCCCATCAGCCTTTCTAGAGTGGTCGGATCGTAGTCTCCCAGAAAAGGTGCAAAGATAGGTGGCGGAGGAGCCAAAACTCAATGCCAGACTTAGCTTTCAAAATGTTCCCTGTGATAGAGGCTCGATTCAGAATACTCAGCTGGCCAGAGAAATGCTTTTGGATATGGCACAGTGATTGACATTTTTCAGTGCTCGTTTTCCAGCAAGGACAAATATTTGATTATATAATGAAGAAGTTATGTCTCCTGGCACCCAAAGAACTGACCTACAATGACAAGTGTGCAACTTATTAAGCAAATTCCACTGAGCCTGCAACACGTACTAGTTGTTTTCTCAAGACATGGAGTTGCTTTACCACCAAGAGCCCTTTCCTCGATAGTTCCAGCTGGCATATCTCACTCTCATTCGGATCTGTTACTTTGTAATCACACAAAGCTTCCCTGTGGGTTTTTTAAAATGCAAAATAATTTGATGTACTCTCATTCCCCTTTGCTGCCATGATCCTGGAGACCGTGGATAATTGTTGAAGCTCCAAACCCATAATGCGAGTTTCTATTGGAGAAAGACCGGAGAGCCCCTCCACAGTGGATCTCATATACTGCCTCCTCTGTGGGGCGGGGGGGGGGGGGGGGGGGGCGGTGCAGCTTCGTTTTCCTAAGATGCACGTCCTAAACAGAGATGCCTGCTTTCCATTTAAATGGGTATAAAGTGAACTCCCTTTGTTCTGGAGAGCTCACTTAAGTTCATCCAGAAATCTTGGCTCTATATGTTACTGGAGTTTCTCCTTTTCCCATAAGGCATGTGGGATGGATGGTTGTGCCAATGGTGAGCATAATCACTGCAGTCTGTTAGATTAACTGGCACAAATTGTGTGTTTGCTGAGGAGGGATAGAATCATAAGTGGAAATACCTCCATGGAGAGTATCACATCGCTGTCATAATAGGTTAAGCTTTGGTGAGGCTTTGGGAAGAGATAAGGGTAGCAGCGGCTGCCTACTCTATGCATTTTACTTAACACCCAAAGACAGTGTAGCAGATAGAATGATCAATATCTATGATGAAAATTTGTGAGTTTATGTTGTCTTTAAATTGTTAATGTATACAAATAGTAAGCTAAACAGTATAAGATGTATTGTGAAAAGCCTCCTTCCCTGCTCTGATGCCCAGATCCTAGTTCTCTAACCTTGAAGCAGAACCGTTACTCTGAATCTGTGCACATAGGTATAGAAGTATATATAGCCCTTATTTTACATAAGTGGTAGCATATTTTACCCTCTATTCTGTGCCTTACTTTTACATCAAAACTTTTACATTTAAAGCAAGTGGATGAGCAACAAATTGGCATTTTTTTTTAAATAGTGAAAACTGGATAAAAAATGGTCAGTCACTTCTAAGTATGGGGTGGTCTTTCACAGATAATTTATAACTGACGTGTGAGGTGACCTTCTAGTGGGGAAAGCTTTCCTTATCCCAAGGAGAAGATGGAGGCAACCTGACAAAGAAGGACAAAGCTAAACACAGGTGTCCCCTGCTACCTTCTCCTCTTTACTGTCTGATTCTGTCCCTTCCTCCAGATCTTCCCCTCTGTGCCATCTTCCCAGACCACCCTTCCCAGAGATGCCTCTCTATCCCTCTTCCTCTTCCTTCTGTAAATCACTCCCAGTTCTTTTCATCCACTCTTTCCACCTCCATCCTTTTCACCCTTTCTGGATTCCCTGACTACTACTCTTCCTTACCTTGGAGTTCTTCCTTCTTTAGTTGGAGTGGAGGAGCTACCTGTGTATTGATAAAGAACAGTAAGGGTCATAACAGCTGGAGTCTGGAGAGGATGACACTGAGTGGGTGACGGTGTGGAGGAAGTAGCCCAGGGGCTGGAATCACGACTGCCTTCCACTGCCTTCCACTGCCTTCCCTACCTTCTCAGTTGTAAGAAGTAGTGTTATCAATCAGGGTTCAACCAGAGAGGCAGAATCAGTAGGAGGCGTAGGTAGGTAGGTAGGTAGGTAGGTAGGTAGGTAGGTAGATATTAAGAGATTTATTACAAGGAATTCGCTTATGCAATTGTGGAAGCTGGATAAGCAAGTCCAAAGTCTATAGAATAGGCAGTCAAGACGGGAAGAATACTGATGGGGATAGAACCCTGTGGGCACAAAGCTATTGCCCACAGGCAAGGTCTCTGTTTCTTGTAAGGCTTTCCAAACCATTAAGTCAGGCCCACCCAGGATAATCTCCCTAATTTACATATTCTCATTAGGGACTTCACTTACATTTGCAAAATTCATAGCAGCACCTAGATTAGTGTTTGATAGAATAACTGGAAGGAGACATGTGAATACAACAAAATGGCCGCCATTTTCTTTTCGTTCTCCAAGTCTTGCAAGAAATTATGTCGTATAGTGCACCTTATCCAGAAACATACTAGAGAGGGAATTCTGGCTAACGCAGTTTAACCCAAGCAAGTTGAAACACTACAAAGTCATCACAGATAGTTAATATACTGGGCAGTTGCTGGGAAAATGCCCCAGTTCTTGCCAGGCCAGATTCATCCTGGAAGAAATCACAGCTAATTATTGCTTCACTGCTGCTTTTGTAGTGTCCTTAAAATGGCAAAAGCAGAAGTAGAACGTTCCAATATGCCCTTTACCCTGCCTCAGAGAGCTCCTCAACCCTTCAGCATAGTTTAAGGACGATTTATTGAAGGGGAAGAGACTTCTGCTAAAAATATATATTTTCTTTTTCCATGCCAGAATTGGAATATAAGCCAAAGCAGAGATGTTACAGAAATAACTTCAAGTCTCCTTATTCTGGACATCTTTGGTTTGCTCCTTCAGATGCTCCCTTCATTCTTTTCCACCTGTTCTACCTCAGAGCTCTGATAATTTTTGGCAGGTTTGGACTGTATCAACAGTGCTTCCTTCCAAACCCCTTCTGGCTTCCAGTTGTGTTTGGCCAACGGATGGTATTTGCAGGAGATGGGGAAAAGAAGAGTGATGTCCAAGTGTTTAATTCCCTGGATCCAGCCCTTAGTTCACCCCAGGCTGCCTGTGTCCCTTAACTAAAGGAATGCTCACCTCAAGACTGCCTTCTCTACTTCAGTGCTTCTCAAACCATACATGATGAAGGGCCAGGTATGGACAATTAGAATTTAAATTTGAATTTCAGATCAACAATACTTTTTTAGTATAACTATATCCCAAATGTTGCATGAGACACACACTAAATATTTGTTTGTTCATTAGAAATTCAAATTTAGCAGGGCATCCTGTATTTTTACTGGCAATCCTGGTCATTAATCTTTTCTTTCTGGCCAAGACTCAAGCTAGGGCAATCAGAATCTCTCGCTAGGATTTTATATATACTAGTTGAAAGAAAGAGATCCTGTCTTTCTGGGATGATGTCAGTTTTAAGGACCTCCATTAGCCAAGTGAAAGAAACAGTATGCTATTAGAATGAAATAGAGGGACTCTGGAATCAAAACACAAATAGAACTGATGATGTTGTATACTTAACCTAATTTGAGTTGGGTTTCTGTCTCTTGTAACCAGAGTCCTGTTTCATATATTGTAACTTAGGAAAGTTTACATAAATAGTTCCAGGTCATACAGAAGTCAATTCATTCATCTAGGATTGGTCCAACTGACTCCACAATTAATACTCTTCCTATTATATCATTCTGCAATTACTAGGAAACTAAAAAATTATGAAACCCTCAAGATACAGAACTCAAAGAACAAGTATGTGACTGGGTTCTCCTAATACCTGGCCCTCTGAGCTGATTTCTCCAGTGGAGCCCCACCAGGGCACCACCTTTCTCTCTTGCCTCTGTCTCCTTCCTTTCCCCTGAAATTGGCTCCCTGAGAATAGGAACCAGAGGCCCATATCTCTTTTTAAAACTTTACTCTGAAAGAGAAGAACATGAACTAATTATATTAAATTGTATTTCTTCCAAGTAAAAGTACTAAAATAATGGGGCAGGGGTCTCTAATAATCTTGTACCCCCACCAAAGGAGTCTTTTCTTCAGCCTTCAGGGTGCAAAGAACTTGGAACACAGGCAAGATTCAGAGGTCTCTTTAAATATTGAACTACCCAAGGGATGGGAACACAGGGATTGCTTTGGCCTTAAAGTAAGAATTAGTTGTCAGGATGAAGCATCTCTTCGAATTAAGGAGTAGGGAATCCTTTTGGTCACTGTAACTCAGTTGTAAATGAAAAGAAAACTAGAAATGGAATGGGCATGCTTGTTCTAAGGAACTGCTTTTGTTCCATTAGTGAGTGGCCTTAAAGAGTACAAAGACTCCCTAGCCCCAGGCTTGGGCTTTATCCCACAGAGCAGAGGATTTCCACATGGAAATGGTGATTCCCTCACATCTTTGTATTTTAAAGCAGTTAAGTGGGATTGATTGGAAACATTAGATATTAGGCAACAGTTGCAAATATAATTTATACAGGATACCCAAGTTGAGTTGTGGTAAACTCTCATCTAATGTTTTACTCCCCTCTAGTGGATTTTTTTTTTATAGTACACGATACCCTGAGTATGATATAGGATAGCAGGTTTTAAGGGAAAGAAGAATTTAAAAACATATTTAAAGCATGTTCATGTTCTATAGAATTTCTGTGCAGATTTGTAGAACATCAAAGATTAAAAAAAAAAAAGTTTTGTCAGTTTCCTTATTTTGCAGGTGAAGAAACTAAGACCCAAAAAGGGGAAATGACTCATCCAGATCACACAGTTTGTTTCTACTAGATCATTTCATTACTAATGGCAATTTTGAATATATAAACCTGTGGTTCTCATGGAAATAGAAAGCCTATACCTGTCCACTCAGATGCTCATCAAATGAGGAAAGACGCTTTAGAGGAAATTGGAAATCAAATTCAGTAAGTGTATTATTGACTATGGATTCTCTGGGAGGGGAGGGATTTGCACTGGGAAAGGAAGGCTAAGTGTTAATAAGAATACCACTGATGAAAATCGTGAATAGGTAAGTTCTGGTTTGGTTTCCTCTTAGTTCTGCTAATGGATGCAGTAACTGCTCAGAGGTGTCCTTCGGCTTAGAGACTTTAATGTTTTATAGTCTGAATTCTTGCTGTGTAATTTTCAGCTCTGCTTCATTCTCCTAAAATGTTCACTATCATTCTCCAAAGCATTTCTACTTCCCTTTATTCTCCATATAAATTTAAAGTCACGTTTTGTATGAAAAGTTTTAATTTGTGATACCATGCTAATATAATAATTAAAAAATCTTATTAAAGTAACTCTTGTTCAATATGGACAATATAGGAAAGTATTAAAAAGAAAATAAAAATTTCCCACAGTGGTTGTTCGTTTCAGGAGTGTCTGATTAAGCACTTACTAGTCTGATTCTCCCATAGATAACCACTATAAACTCTGAGCAAAATAAAACAAATAAAAAAACAACTACCTAGAGGAAATGAAGCCTGAATAAAATTAAACAGATTATGGAGAGAAGTTGGCATTTGGAAGAGAAAATGGCAAAGTGTGAATTTTCTTTGTTTTTCATAGCTTTTAGCCTCAAGGAAGACCACATTTGGCTATATGTGGCAATGCAAATGACTACAGAAAACCAATAATCTTTCTGACCTAAAGAATCAGAACAGAGTTTAAGGTAACCAAAGCCACTGGAAAGTGAGGGAAGAATCCTGGCAATGAGAAAGCCAGAGACGGGAACCAAAAATTCTGTTAAAATTCTGCTAAAATCTTTGCTGATTCCTAAACTCTGTATATGTGGGTCAGATTCTAAGTAATTTAAGGACAAAATAACTGAATTGAGATTTGGGCTAGTGCCCAAGAGACTAGAGTTTAAGTAGGTACTAAACCAAAACAAAACAAAAAGTAATACTCTTCAGAGGAATGTAACAGAATACAGTCTCACCAGATAATGTTCACAACCAGGATACAATCCAAAATTACTCAACATAATAGAAACAAAAAAGTCTGATCTATTCTGGAGAAAAATGGTAATAAACAAAGACAAAACCCATATTGTCCAGCTGTTGGAATTGGGCAAGAATTTTAAAGCAGCTATTATAGTTATGCACAATGATGTAAAAGAATATACTTACAGTGAATGAAAAGATAGGAAATTTCAGGAAGGAAATAAACCATGAAAAGAATCACATTATTGAACTGAAAATTAAATTACCTGAAATATAAAATTTACCTGGTGGGCTTAACAGCAGAGATGAGAGAAGAAAGAACCACTGAACTTGAGGACAGATCAATGGAATTATCTAATCTGAAGTACAGTGAGCAAGAACACTCAAAAATAAAAGAAATAGAATTTCAGGGATTTGTGGTACAATGTCAAAAGGTTTAACACATGTATTATTAGAAGCCCAGAAGAGAGAGGAAGAAGCAAATGGGACCAAATATTTTTTAAAATAATGGCCAAAATCCTGCCAATTTGGTATAAATTATAAATTTACAGCTTAGAAAAACTCAACAAATCCCAAGTCAGAGAACAGTGAAACTGCTGAAAACTAAGGATAAAGACAAAATCCTGAGAGCAGCCAGAAAAAAACAATACATATAGGGAAACAATGATTCAATAAGCACTGTAGTCTCAGAAATAATGACAGAAGACTGACGTCTTTAAAGAACTGCAAGAAAAAAAACATAACTTCTGAGCCCCAAATTCTATGTCAACAAAAATATTCTTCAAGAAATGAAGGCAAATAATAAAGGCATTTCAGACGAAAACTAAGGAAATTTAGACTAGGTGTATGCATTTTTTCAAAATTCAATGAATGTACATTTTAGATATATACATTTTACTGTATATGAATTTTACCTCAAAAGTACTACAAATAGTATTAAGCTCTAGTTAATAATATGTATGCTGAAACATTTAAAGAGAAGTGTACTGATGTCTGCTATTTGTGGTGAGACACATAAAAAAATAAGATTAATGTATGACTAGGGGAATGAATAGATAGATATGTGATAAAGTAAGTATAATAAAATGTTATTGGTATAATTTAAGTAATAGGTATATCGTTCACTGAAAAATTCCTTTACCTTTGCTATACATTAGAAAGTGTTTACTAAAAATACTGGAAATATGAGATTAAAATAGTTATAAAGATTTGCACTAATATGCTCTTTTATTGATTTTTTTCAATATAATGATGATATTTATTACTGGTTTAAAGAGGACTTTGCTCATGGCATTCAAACACTATTTCAAACCCAACTCTAAAAATACAGTTTCCAGTAATATACTTGACATAGAAGTGTCTTAGTCAACTTGGGTTGCTATAACAAAATACCGTAGACTGGGTGGCTTAAACAATAGACATTTATTTCTCACAGTTCTGGAGACTGGGAAATCCAAGATTAAGGTCCTGTCAGATTTGGTTCCTGGTTTGCAGACAGCTGCCTTCCCCTGTGTTCTCACGTGATGTGGAGATAATGAACTTTAGTCTCTCTTCTTACAAGGATACTAATCCTGTTATGGGAACCCTAGCCTCATGATCCCATCTAAACCTGATTGCCTCCCAAAGACCCTAACTCCAAATACGATCACACTGGGAGTTAAAGATTGAACATATGAATTTTGGGGGGGACACAAACATTCAGTCCAGAACAAGAAATTACTAAAAAAGGAAGCTCCCAAAATTTCATCATACTTGCCAAGTGTCACTTTTGATATTTTGGTAAATTATCTTTCAATATTTTAAAACATTCATATATTGTTTTATCAATGTGACCTTATTAACATTAAATGTTTTTCTAAAATATGATTTTAATGGCTAAATTGAATGAAGATATCAAAATTAAATAGTTTTCCTATTATTTAACATATAAGTTGTTTTTGAATTTTCACATAAATGTTCACTTTTGAGATCACAGAGTAAGAATCAAGAACCAGAAGGGCATCAGACCTTTCAGTTGCAGTGAATAAAATTAGAAGACAATGGAACAGTGCTTTTAAAATTCTGATGAAAAAAGATTTTCAACTCATACTTCAATACTCAGCCTGTCAGTATGAATAATGCAATATCTTTTAAATTTTACTTTTTTTAAAGGAAACTATGATGGGATGTGCTTCACAAAAACAAGGTGGCAAATGAAGAAAGTGGAAGACACAGGATCCAGAGAATAAGGATCCCAAGCATCACAGTAGAGAAGGAAGGAAATTCCCAGGACAGAAAGGAAATTCCCAGAATGATTATGAAGGGAAGTCCCAGTGGTACAATAAGCCCAGAGTGCAGCTAATGGAAAAAAATGGAAAAGGATGGATATACCCAAGAGAGGTCGTTCTTCAAGAAAAATTAAACTTGTAGAATACCTGATGAGTTTGGACTTGAGAGAGTATTTTTAGTTTTGTTGAAGAATTGTGGATGAAATACTAAGAGGTATATTAAAAAATGAGAAAATCGGGCACCTGGGTGGCTCAGTCGTTAAGCGTCTGCCTTCAGCTCAGGTCATGATCCCAGGGTCCTGGGATCGAGTCCCACATCAGGCTCCCCGCTCTGCAGGAAGCCTGCTTCTCCCTCTCCCACTCCCCCTGCTTGTGTTCCTGCTCTCGCTATGTCTCTCTCTGTCAAATAAATAAATAAAATCTTAAAAAAAAAAAAAAGAAAATCTTTAAAAAGGCAGTACTTCCTCTAGAGAAGACCAAAAGTTGCATGTGGAAAGTAATGTTGTCATTGTATACTATACACTCATCCCTAAATAATATTTGTAATTATGTAATGTAAATACTTTATACTGATTTAAACAAAAGAGAATAATAAGCTATATTGAGATTATCAGACCGGAAAAGTATATAAATGTAGGGGGCAGGCAGGTTGTATAGGAGCTAAATCTTTAGTTTCTATAGTTGGAAATAAACAGATGAAGTATAAACTTAAAAAATTAAGAAACATTAGTATGAACACATTACTTAGAAATTTGGAGGTAAATACTGGCAGACTACAGCTAAAGTAATTGAAAGTTGCTGCTGGAATTGGGAATAGGAAAAGATGGGGCAGAATTGTGCTGTTTTTCATTATATGTGTTTTTCTGTGTAAGTTTTTTTTTTTTTAATTTTTTTTTTAAAGATTTTATTTGAGAGAGAGAGAATGAGAGAGAGAGAACACATGAGAGGGGATAGGGTCAGAGGACGAAGCAGACTCCCTGCCGAGCAGGGAGCCCGATGCAGGACTCGATCCAGGGACTCCAGGATCATGACCTGAGCCGAAGGCAGTCACTTAACCAACTGAGCCACCCAGGCGCCCCAAAGTTTTTAAAACTCTTAATGGGAGATGCATATATATTCTGCTGGTCCAAGCTGGGGTACTTCAAGGTTGCAAGAAGCTCTGAGTGGGGCTTATGAAGTCTATTACATTATTCTGAAACTCAGACACATAATTGCCTTGCATAGTTATACAATTGCTTTTAGTAAGCCCTATCTCCTAGATCTAAGATCTGGGTTCTTGGTAGAATTTTTTACATCATCACCAGACCCATCCTGTGACACAGACTGTAGGATAATGACTAGTTCGAGGTACAGTTGAATTGCTTCTGTGAAAAAATGGATCCCTTGCAGGCATGTGAGTTGGTGAAAGGCTGTATGGGGCTGGAAATGATAGGGCTTCTCGGGGACAACCACAGTTCCCCATCGTGGTGAAGGTTTTAGGGGTATGTTGTGGAAACTTTTATATTAGGCATAGGGTTGGAGTAGATGACCCTGAAGTCCCTCCATTCTGAGATTCTCTGAAGGAGTTTCATTCTTATGTAGAATGGCTGCTGGTTAGTATTTAGGGCAAGGATTAGACACCAGGAAGAGGTGTTAATTATCTCTCTCTCTCTCCTTTCAATATTTCCCCAGTTTTTGTCAAATGTTCTTGGTGTATTTTATAAGACTATATATTATCCATTTTAGAGGTCCACATTCCATATGTGATCATTTGATTAAGACCAACAAATGTGTGTTTAAATTTTCTATGTTCTTACAATTTCTTGTTCACTCATTCTTCCAGTTTAAGAGGTATGTGAAATCCCTAAGGCAGTGAATTCATCAATTTCTCCTTGTAGCCATTTCATTTCTTTATATATTTTGAAGCTGTCTTATGTTCAAACACAGAATTCTTATTCCTTCCTGGTTTATTAAAACTTTAAAAAACTACCTAGTGGCCTTTATTATCTTTAGTAAAATTTAGTAAAATTTTCTCCTTCCATTTAAAATTATAGCTATTCCACATTTTTTCATTTCTATTTGCCTGGTATCTTTCATCCTTCTACTTTCAACCTTTCTATTTATGCTTTTTGGTGTACAGAATTTTAATTCACTTAAAACTAATTCCACAAGTTATATATTATTGTTTCTGCAGTCATTGTTTGATTTACCCATATTCTTATTATTTTTCTCATTAGTACTTCTTTTTGTATTTCAGACCTCCTTTTGAGATTTTCTTTCTTCCTGATTTACTCACTTCAGAATTTCCTTTAGTAAACATATGTTGGGGGGGGGGTGCCTGGGTGGCTTAGTCCGTTAAGCGTCTGCCTTCAGCTCAGGTCCTGATCCCAGGGTCCTGGAATGGAGTCCGGCATTGGGCTTCCTGCTCAGCGGAGAACCTGCTTCTCCCTCTGCCCTTCCCCCCTACTCATACACTCTCTCACTCTCTCTCAAATAAATAAAATTAAAAAAAAAAAGATATCTTGGAAGTTAATTCTTTAGTTTGTTTGAAAATGTCTTCCTTTTGTTTTTTATTTCAATATTAAAAGAAATTTTCTGAGTTTGTAAATTGATGATTAATTTCATTCAGCATTTTGAGACTTCCATTGTCTTGCTGTTACTGTTCTTAAGAAATCATCCTTTGGTCTAATTGATGTTCTTTTGAAAGTAATCTGTTCTTTTTTTATTCTAGCTGCTCTTTTTAATGTTCTACAGTCTCACTACAGGGCAAATAGGGATTTGTTTGTATATATTCTGCTTGAGATTCATTGGAGGTTCCTGAATATGACAATTCATGAGTTTAATAGATTCTGAAAAAGCCTTGGCTATAAGCTTTACCAAATATTGTTTCTCCCATTATCGCCTTCTGGAACTCTGGTTTAGGTGTAGTTCAAACTTCTCAAATCATGATCTATGGCTCACGATTTCTTTTTCATAGTTTCTATTTCCCTATCTCTTGAGTTGCATTCTAATCAATTCCTTCAGCCCTATTATTCACTTCACAAAATCTCTTTTCAGCTGTGTTTAATCTGCTGTTTAATCTGTCACTGAATTTCTAATTTCAGTTTCTAAACATTTTATGTGTTTTTTAAAAAAATTATTTCTAGGGGCGCCTGGGTGGCTTAGTCGTTAAGTGTCTGCCTTCAGCTCAGGTCATGGTCCCAGGGTCCTGGGATCAAGTCCCGTGTCAGGCTCCCGGCTCAGCCAGAGCCTGCTTCTCCTTCTCCCAGTCCCCCTGCTTGTGTTCCCTCTCTAGCTGTCTCTTGCTCTCCCTGTCAAATAAATCTTTTGAAAAAATGATTTCTAGCTATTTTTAATAAACTTTTATTCCTTGCCAAATTTTTGATAGCCTTCATTTTTCTTTAAGCATATTAAAGTGTTTTTTTTTTTTGTATTAGTTTTTTATTGTTCTGACATACCCAGTCTTAAAGGTATAGTTCTGAAGTCTATTGTTCTGCCTCTGCCTCATGGTATTGTTTCCTTATGAGTTTGGTGATTTTTTTTTTTTTTTTAATGATTGCCTAAATGCCTTCAAACATTATCCTTAGGGGATTCACCAAAGCCTGGGCTTAATTAAGGTTTGCTATTCTGCAAAGAATTCTGTTTGCTTCTGCCACATCTCTGGGGAGACTTTACAACCTGAGAAGAGTTTAAATAAAAAATAATTTTTGGGGTACCTAATAGAAATTCAACCACAAACCATGATTTTGGTTAGAAATTTCAGGAAATAATTTTTATTTTCTTTTACTGAAGCAAGAATGAAATAGGCAAGTACCTTTATAATTTCCCTCTTTGGGGCTTTTGTATGTTGATTTTCTATTTGCCCACTAAGAGTGTTACCTTCCAGGGGTCTTTATGTGGGAGAGTCTGATCTGACTCACTTTGCATGGGCCCTGTGCTTTTTCTTCTCTGCCTCTTTCCCATAGGCTACCAAGGCTTGACATGTTTTTCATGCAAATTTTGGCTTAAGGGCTGGCTTACCCTTTCATTTCATCCTTTCTTGTGACTTGGGGCCTTGAAGGATTTTTCTCTCTTTCCATGTCAACTCTTCATTTTATGACTTATGGGTTAAAAGTAATAATAATAATCTTTTATTCAGTATTTTAAAGTATATTGTACTAGGAGAAAATTAGGGGCTAAATAGTTGAGCATATTGAAGGAAATAGAAATGACTTGCTTCTTTTCACTCTAGATTTCTGTTTTGACTTTTTCTCTCTCTTTGTTGCCTTTCTTAGTTTTTTAATTGCTTTTTCATTATTCCATTTTTCTTTTTTGTCATCCTATTTTTCTTTTCACTTCATTTTTTTTCTCTTTTTTGTCTCTTTATTCTTGTTTCTTTACTTTTTTTGTTATCTTTCTTGCCCTGCCTTTCCGTCATTCATGTAATTTTTTTTAACAAACACCAAAAAATTATTCTTGGCCTACGAATAATATTTTAATCTCTTTTTAGAAAATTAGCTTAGCCATCACTAATTAGAACAATGAGGTTTCATGTCATTGGAATGAAATCAAATTTATAATGCCTTTCACATAGTAAGCACTCAATAAACGTTTTTGTTTTTGAATGAAACTTCATTAAATGTTCTAACTCTACTATGGTGAGCACATTGTGAGATCAAAATATTGCCAAGTAGACTGTACCTGTGACTCAGTCAAGCCTAACCCAGACTGACAGAGAAATTGATGGAATGTTAATTGATAGCAGCTGGATGACTGGCATGACTACAGCCACAGGAAAGGGCCAAGGATCTCTCAGGGAGTATAAAATTTACATTTACTAAAGACCCCAGAGGCTTTTTAATGAGAATGACCTCTGGTTAAAATTAGAGTGAAGGGGAAATAAAGATAGTAATTTGGAGACTTTGGGTCTTAGCATATTTTCCACTTAATAGCCACTGACTTAGAAAATGAAACTCATGGAATTCTCATAATAGTAATGACTTGGCCTTAATGATTTAAAAAAAAAAAACCCGTTAGGTGGGTTCATGATTTGTTGGTTAGCAACATTGGAAAATATACTAAGTGGAGAAAACAGGGATAAGTCCTCAAATTTAAAACACTTTTATCAGTGTCTTGGATGATAGAAAACAGGCTGTGTTGATCAGGTCTTGTAGAGTAGGCTGAGGGTTTGTTTACTCATTGGAATTTAAAGATGCTCCAGATGAGCTTGAGGGGAATACGATCAGTATTTTTTGTATCACTAGCTGGCTGTACATCTGTAAAGATCTCCCACTATATGAAAATTCCTGAGTTGATATCTGAATGAAGTGACAAGACCAAACCTTACTACAGGTTCTAAGATATGTTTTAGTGGAAGACCCAGTCACCTTTTGAGCTTTGCGATTTCCCCAAGAAAAATTGATAATCATCCTGTCCACTAAATGAGGCATCTGGTTTGTTAATATAAAGCTGGTTGATGTAACTAGATTGAAAACCACTAGTTTGACTTTGGGAATGTTTGAAATGTTAAAGAATTATTAGTGCTTAACTCTACACTGATGAGTTGTTTTATTTATTTTTTCCTCCCAATACACACATTTATTTCCTAGAGCATTTTAAGCAAATTCCTGACATTGTAGTATTTCATCTGTAATGCTTTAGAATCGTGGCTCCTCCTGAAAACAGGGTCAAAGTTATACCTAGCTGGTCCAATAGATAAAGGAAGCCACAAGACATGAACCTGCTCCATAATACTTCCTCCTCACCTACTGATGCTGACATGTTCATAGTAATTTCTATTTGTCTATGTGTGAGCTGACACTGGAGGACCTTAGGAAGAAAAAGGAGGAAAAAGCATATATTCAACTTATATTGGTATATACCTCTGGGGGAGATGAGATTTAGAGCAGTGATATACCCTTGTTGCATTGTTTCCCTAAATCCTTCTGTGTGGGAAAATTTCTTCTGGAAATTACTGAGGCCTAGAGATTATTATCCTGTGGTGGGGTGGGGTTGAGGGAGGAGATACTGTATATAAAGTTTGGAATTTTCTGTAAACAGGTGGATATCAGACAGTTCTGAAATGGATAAGGCCATCTGGGAGAAAATGCAAGTGAGAGTTTGGCATGGAGTTGGCAAGCAACCACACAAAAGAGTAAGTCTTTTCTAAAAGGTTCGAGAAATATTAAACAGGAGACTGGATCTCTTAAAATTACCTGAGAAGGACGTTTGAATTATTTTATTTGCACATTAAAAAAAATATCTTAAGTATTTATCCATGTGTCATATGTATTACAAATATTGTCCTCAATTTGTTGTGTACTTTTTTAATATTTATGGTGGTGCTTGTTTTTTGTTCTTTTATGGTTTCTACCTTTGGTGCCTGGTTACTATTCATATTTTTTTCCAGATGAAATTTTTAATCCTTTGGTTACGTTTTTAAAATGACATTGGAATTCTGTGGGACTTATGATTGATTTAGGTAAAACTGACATTTTTGCAGTGTTGAATTTTTCAGTTTGAGACATACTACATCTGTCCTTTTAATTTTTATGTTTTTCAGAAAATTTTTCTTGTATTGCTTTTGTTTTCTTTACATAGGTCCTGCAGAGTACTTAAGTTTATTTCTAGATATTTTATATTTTTTCTGTATTTTAATTTCCAATGAACTAATATTGGAATATAAGGAACTTGTTGGTTTTTATGTATTAATTAGTAAAAGGATGGTTTCTTATTAGTTTTAATAGTCTTCCAGTTATTTTCCTTGGTCTTCCAGAAAGGTAATCATTAGCAGTAAATAATAATGATTTTGCCATTTCCTTTTCCAAATATATATGTCCTGTTCTGTTAGCTTCTGTGATTGTACTGGTTAGCACTTCTAGAGTGATTTTAAATCATAATGGTGACAAGATCCATGCTTACTTTATATCTGCTTGAAAAGAGAATGTCTTTGTTGCAGGGTTTCTCAAATCCCTTCTGATATTCTTAAAAAAAAAAAAAGTTCAGTAGTCAAATATGTTTTACAAACACATTAGTATACTAAAGGCTCTGAAATATCTGTAGTAAATACACTAATTTAAATTCGTTTAATATATGCTTACCATTTCTTAAAAGTATTTAGTAATGAACCATAAACATCTCATCCCCTTTCTTTTTTAACACAATAATTATAATCTTATCTAACTAATGCTTTACATGTTTAAGCATGCTATTGGGTGTTGGCTTGAAACAATTTTTAAAAAGCCTACTTTACATAAATTTCTTTGATTTCTATTTTACTAGTAAGTAAATAATAAATCTTACCAAATTCATTTTAGTATTTAATTCAGATGATTGAAATGCATTTTTCCTTTGATCAATGTGATAAATTATTTTACTAGATCTAAAACTATAGATATTAAATTATCTCTGAGTTTCTAAAATAAACCATTCCATGACCATGGAGTTTCGTATTTTAGTGTTCTTCTGTATTTTACTTGCTAATATTTTATTTAATATTTTTTGGGTCTATCATCACAAATGATATTGATCTCTAGCTTTCTTTGACATGATTGGTATCAGCCTTATGCCAATTTCATAAAATCAATTAAAGTCTTTCCATTTTCTCTGCACCTCAGGCCAGTATTGTAGCATAGAAATTTTCTGTTCCTCAGTATTTGAAAGAACTTGCAGGTAGAACACATCAGGTCTGATGCATATTTTGGAAGTACTTCATTGACAACCCTTTTAGTGTCTTTCATGGTATATCCAGATTTTCTGTTTAGTCAATTTTTGTGGTAGGTTGATTGCATTGATGGACCCAATTAATGACCCTCTCATATCCATGTCGTTTGCAGTGTGGTTTTACAGTTCTTCCCATCAAGATGTAGATTTATTTTCTCTGCATCTTAAATCTGGGTTGACCTTGTGTCTTGCTTTGGCCAATAGAATCTGGTAGAAATGAAAATGTGTCATTTCTTTAAAAAAAATTACGGGTGGCTCAGTCAGTTAAACGTGTCTTCAGCTCAGATCATGATCCCAGGGTCCTGGGATCGAGTCCCGTGTTGGGCTCCCAATTTAGTGGGGAGCCTGCTTCTCCCTCTGTCTGCTTCTCCCTCTGTCTGCCACTCCCTCTGCTTGTTCTCTATCTCTCGCTCTCTCTGAAAAATAAGTAAATATAATCTTTAAAAAAAATTATTTATTTTAGAGAGAGAGTGCATGGGGGGAGCAGAGGGGGAGGGAGAGAGAGAATCTCAAGCAGACTCCCCACTAAGCATGGAGCCTGATGTGGGTCTCTGATCTCACGACCCTGAGATCACAACCTGAGCTGAAACCAAGAGTCAGATGCTTAACCGACTGAGCCACCCAGGTGCCTGGACAATGTGTCATTTCTAACTTTGGGCCTCAGGTGGAAATGTGTAATTCTGTCTTGTTCTTGGAACCTTGCCACCTCTATATGAATAAGCCTAAGTTAGCCTGCTTATGAGAGAATACATGAAGGAAACTGCAGTGTCCCAGCCAAGATCATCCTAGACAAGCCTGTAGCCAGTCATCTTTTAAACATGTGCAATATCCCAATTAAGATTAGCGGAGTTGCCTAATCAACTTGCCACTCACTATAAACTAGTGAGCAAACCAGCCAGCTGACACACAGACTCATGAATAATAATAGTTTATTGTCTTAAACTACTGAGTTTGTTGTGCAGTGATAGTTAAAGAAACAATTATATTTCCTTAGAAAATCATCCTTTAGAAGATTTTTAAATTTATTGCAGTTTTTTTATTGCAATAGTTTTATATGACATTCTCTTATGAAATTTCTGTTTCTTCTTATATATAGTCATATCTCCTTTCTTAATTCTAATGTTTTTACTTGTTACCTGTTTTGTGTGTGTGTTTAATTCGTTTTGCCAAAATTTTGTCTATTTTATTGGCCTTTTCAAATAATTCACTTCTAAATATACTTTAATGTTATTTTAGTGTATGATTTTCTTATTTCTTCTTATATTTCCTTCTTTGTACTTTCCTGGAATTTATTGCGTTACTCTTTTTTCTAGATTTGGGGTTAAATGCTTGCTTCATTTTTGTTATTTTTTTATTTTATGCTATTAAGACTATGAATTTTCCTCTCCGTTCAGCATTGGCAGAATCTCATGTTCTCAGATGTAACACTGTCATCCTTGTTAGATCTTATTCTATCTAAACTATTAGTTATAACTACTTTTAGTTCTTGTTTTACCACAAAATCACATAGAAAATGAATTTTTAGTTTTTGAGTGTCTTTGATTTTTTTCTACTTATCCTTCAGTTATAAACTTCCAATTTTATGGCACTATAATCAGAGAATATGATCTTTATAGTTTTGAGAACTTGAGATATTTTGTGTGTGTATATGACCTGAGATAGTATTACTTTCTGGAAATAATCCCCTTGGTTTTTTGTTTGTTTGTTTGTTTGTTTTTAAGATTTTATTTATTTGACAGAGAGACACAGCGAGAGAGGGAATACAAGCAGGGGGAATGGGAGAGGGAGAAGCAGGCTTCCCGTGGAGCAGGGAGCCCGATGCGGGGCTCGATCCCAGGACCCTGGAATCATGACCTGAGTTGAAGGCAGACGCTTAACGACTGAGCCACCTAGGCACCCCAATCCCCTTGGTTTTTAACCACAATAAATCCCTTGATTTTGTGTATGGATCAGTAAAATGTGAGTCTCTTTATAGGTTGGGTGTTTAGCAATATTTTAAGTAGTTAATATATTATATAGGAAAAGTACACAACAAGAAAGGGGTAATGGGAAATGAGCACAAGAAATGTTAATGGAATTGCCAGCATGAGCAGAAAGAGAAAAGAAATCCTGGGTAGCCTTAGTCTTGGTTGATAATGTTGTCTTACTGTTTTAGTTTAGTAGTGGGCCTTTATGCAGAGAGCAAAGACTTAGGATTGTGTAGATCACGATACCCTGAATGTTGTCCCATCCCCCACCTCCACTTCTACTCATTCCTAGTCCTTGGAAATATATGGAATATAATTTTTATCACTTGGGGAAAGACAACAACTTTGCCAGTAGATACCAATAGGTATAACAGTCATGGAGTGGACCTGCATGTGGGTTCTATCACTTGAGGAGAAAACTATGGGGTTCCCTAATTGGATGGCTAACTGGGAAGTCAGAGTTTATAATGAGAACTGCCAGTCACTAATGATCTAGGATCCATAGGTACAAGGAACCCGCCAACCCCTTCTAATGGCATTACCAACAATAAATAAGATATCTATGCCTAAATTCAAACTACTACATTATATTCAAGCTGTATTCTTGATATATGCTATGATCCCAGTTAATATATTTGCTGCTATTCACATCTTTTTAAGCAAAAGACTGGATGTGAACTTGATCCAAAAATCAGAAGGAATTTCAGTTCTTTTCATTATAAAAAAATACAATTACATTCTTATTTTTATCTCTGACATTTAAAAAAAAATTTTATCTAGTTTCATTAGTTTTTAAAATTGAAGGTTAGGAGAAGAGAAGGGAATTAGTTATGGAATTAATTATGTTAATAAGCATGGGGCAAATCATGCTTGTCAGATTGATGATTTAAAGAAGGAAAAGTAGTTTGGGAGAAATAAGTATTGTGTGTCAGTAAATCCTGCCAAGACTCTGAAATAGATAAACAGAAAATAAAGTTATTCAGATTTCTTTTTTGGAGGAAGAAACACTTTTTTAAGCATTCATGGAGTAAACCACCAGGGGGCCTAGTGGTGTACAGGCTTGGTAATTTGGAGTTGGAGGTTAATATGGCTGCATCCTTCCACCATGTGCTAGGATGCCAAGACCCCTTAAAAACTGTAGATGTTAGGGGCGCCTGGGTGGCTCAGTTGGTTGGGCGACTGCCTTCGGCTCAGGTCATGATCCTGGAGTCCCCGGATCGAGTCCCGCATTGGGCTCACTGCTCGGCAGGGAGTCTGCTTCTCCCTCTGACCCTCCCCCCTCTCATGTGCTCTCTCTCATTCTCTCTCTCAAATAAATAAATAAAATCTTTAAAAAACAAAAAACAAAAAACTGTAGATGTTAGGGTTTTTTTAATTATTATTATTGTTTTCTTTTTCTTGCTAAATGTTTGTGAAAATGAAAACCAGAAAGCCAACAAGTTTCAATAAATTCCTCTATCTGAGGTAGCAAATCTAAAGTCCAAAGGGCTGAATCAAGGCTTTTGTTTCATAACGATTACATATATGATGGCAACTCTACAAACAAACCTACTTTAGTTGCAGGTTCAACTTCAATAGCATTTTTAGCACAGGTAATTACAACCTACATGACAGTGAGCATAAGTAACTAGTAACTTGTGAACTTTGTTGCTGATTATATCTGTCAGGGTCTGGTGCAAGTTACAGAAATCACTCTATAGAGGACCCTGTCCTCCATGTACCTTCTATAGGGGTCCCTGTGGATCCCTTTTAATGTTTCTGTGTGCCCTTACCCCACTTTCGATAGGCCTTTGCTTTTAACCACTCGTACCTCTCCAGAGGACTACCCTCATGTTCCTGGAGTTGCTTTGTCTATAATCATAGAGCATCCCTTGTACTGGTCCATAGTCAGTGACAGACATTATGAGGGTTTGAAAGCCCAGATGCCTTGCATCAACTTATATCAACCTCTGAGGTGTAATTTATCCCCTGAACCCTTCTGTAGGACCTGGCCTAAGACTGGGACTATGCCTAAAATTACACCCTTACTTGGCTTCTTCCCTTTCCCAGTCCCACTTCCCCTGCCACCTTGATGGTTTCTTCTGGAAGCACTTCCTTAATAAATCACTTGCACATAAATCCTCATCTCAGGGCCTGCTTTAGGGAAACCTGACCCAAGCTTAAGTATTCTAAGGAAAAAAAGATTAATATAGGGAACTAGGTGCTTTCAAAATCATTGTAAGGGAGTAGGAATCAGAGGCCACCATTAAGTTTAAAAATATACTGCCGTAGTCATAATCCAAGGGAATCTGGTGTCGCCACAGACACAACTACCTCTCAGCAGCCAAAACTAGTGACTAGACAGTAGAACACTATACCTGGCCACTGTCCTGTAGATGCCACATCTTTAAGACCTTGCTTCCAGCTGGAACCATATGAAATCTACAGCAAGGTTCAACTTCCTAATCATGATACTGCATCTAACTTGCAGAGCTTATTTCAAATGTAGAACCTAGCTGCAAGGGAGTCTGGGAAACATCGTTTTTATTTCCTAGTCTCTGCTGTATAGGAAGGCACTGTAGAAGGAAGTGGAAACAGAAGCTGATTGCCAGTTGATCATAATCACAACACTAGAGGTGAGACTAAATGAATTGGTATACATTCATTTCAGGACCTTGTGCATTATGGTTTTTTGCCTGGAACATGTGTCTTCTCTTCTCAATCCTTACTTTAACCAGAGCTGGCTAATTGGTACTTATTTTTCATTTTCACTTTATATCAGTGTTTTTCAAACTGTTGGTTATCATTAACTAAAGGGTCATAAAATCAATATAGTAGGTATTTACGAGCAAGGGGGGAAGTATAGAATTAAGTGAAATAGAATAGAAAAATGTGTTGTTTCATGAAATGTCTGTTTTGGTTTTGTGTACATATGTATGTGTGTTGCATTGCTCTGTAAATTTTATTTCTTATTGTGGGTCATGGTCAAAAGGCTTGAAAAATAGTTCCCAAATATAACTCCTTCAGTTCCCTGGTATTTTAAGTCTGAGTGTGGTACCTCTCCTGTATATTGCAGAGAACTCTGTAATGTAATTCACTCATTACAGTTCTCATTACACACACACACACATACACACACACACTCAATATCTGTGCTCCTCATCAGAGGAGAGGTCTGATACTGTGCTTCTCTTGCTTTCTGTTACCTTGGCATGAGGTTAGTCACACGGTAGCTTTTTTACACATCTGTTGAATGAATAAAGGGAAAGGGATGATTATGGACTCTTGTATCACTTAGTGATTCCTAGGATTAATAAGAAGACTCAAGACTCAGAGAAAACTTGAAGTGCATAAGCTAGAAATAAGATTAACAGGAGAACTAAAGCAAAGTATAAGATATCCTAGCACAAATCAACCAGTAATATAGAACAAGAGCCCAATGGAACCCACAGAGGAGAAACTCTGACCATCAGAGGCAGAGATTCCTCCTCTAGAATCACTGCAAAGGCTTGTCATCAGCTTCTTAGTGCAGGGGACTAGGAAAGATGTGGGAATCACATTCCAAAAGGGGGATGTATAGTTCATTGTACAGCGATCTCATCTGAGTGTGGGTTCATTTATTCTCAACAAGTCTTTATATACTCCTCAGTAAGTCTTGAATTAATGAACCCCTTAATGGTATTGTATGTAGATTCCTGTGCTGGGTGTACCTACCTAACCATAGAGTGAAGAATCTTGTGAGTAAAGCCAATAACCAGTCCCTTACCCCTCAGAGAATTCTGTTGGAGGATGTGTACGTGCAACTGCTTTGTTACTTAATGAAATGTACTGATGATGAGTTGAGTCGTAGTATAATGATGTAGTAAAAATAATAAACAAAGCCAGCATATATTAAATGTTATGTGCCTGGGACTGTGCTAAGAACATTATGTCATGTAATTTTTACAACTCTGGCAGGTATTAGCCATATTTTGTAGGTCAGAAAACTCAGACTCAAGAGAGAGTAACTAACTTGCTCAATATGATAGAGCAAGTGTATGGCAGTGAGGACTCAAACCCAGATCTGTCTCACCCCTGAGCCTATGCTCTCAACCACTCTGGCAAAGCAAGTGGTGACTAATTGTCTAATCCTTTTTCTAGCCCTTAATTATTGCTTTCTGCTTCTTTGTGGCCTGAGATTTATTTTAATTTTTCCTGTGGTTGATGGCCCATGGCACAAGATTCCACATTCATATACTATAATTGCAAAAAGCTTATGTGGATGGCCAAGAAAAACTTCCTTTTCAGATTGCAATCACTTGGAAATACTTGCCTTTACTCTCTAAGCTTGGATTTACAGTTGGAATGCATAAGCATTTCTAGTTATTCTGCTTGTCCATTTTTTTTTTAATTTGTTGGGTACTTACTATGTGTCAGGCAGAATTCTAGAAATTGGGGATACTGACCAAGTTCCTGCTCTGACAGAGTTTATATCCTGTATAGATATTATCTCACAGGAGGAGATAGACAATTTAAGTTTTACATATATAGTATTAAAAGTGGTAATAAAGTGCCAATAAGAGCAATATTGGGAGATAGGCAGTGACAGGTGTGTGTGTGTGTGCGCGTGTATGTGTAATGTATTTTTTCTAGGATTCTCAGTGTAGGCTTTTATGATAAGATGACATTTGAGCAAGGACATGAAAAAAATGAGGGAGAGAGTCCTGCGGATATGTGGGGTAGCACTTTCTAGGCAGAAGACCAGCAAGTATAAAGGCCCTGGGGTAGAAGTGCCCTTGGCTCGTTTGAGAAACAGCAAGTATGACTTGGGTGTGACTACAGTGGAGTGAATGAGGAGGAAATGGTAGAGATAAGAGTAAGATAATATAGGGTCTTATGGGCTCTGGTAAGGACTTTAATTTTATTTAAAGTGAAACATGGAGCATTGATCAGAGGAGTAACATGATCTCAATTACTTTTCAGAAGGATCACTCCAGTAGCTGGTTGGAGTCTGTGATAAAGTAAGGCAGCAATGCAGGCTCAAAGCCAGACAAAAGAGGAAGTTCTGTCAGTACCTGAAGTAATGACATGGATTGGATCCATATGGTAGTGGTGAGGCTGGAGAAAAGAGCTGGGAACCTTAATATAGTTTGAAGATAAGTTTATAAGATATAGAATCCAAATAAGTGGACAGGGCTGGAGATATTTAAGGGGAGTTGTCAGTGTAGAGATGGGACTGCATGAGATATCTGAAGAGGAAACGTAGAGGGCAGAAGAGGCCCTAGGATTGAAATCTGTGACACCATGGTGTTTAGAGGTTGGAAACAGGAGGAGGAACCAGCCAAAATGATGGAGGAGTGAATAGTGATGGACAAGGAAGACCCAAAAGTGTGGCATCCTGGCCAGAGCCAAGTGAAGAAAGTGTTTCATGAAGGAGTGTGGGATCAACCATCTCAAATGCTGTTGAGAGATTGAGTGGCATGGGCCAGATGATTGAGGGTTGGATTTGACAACATTGAAATTGTTGACAATTTTGACAAGAGCAGTTTAGAGGAATAATTGCATTGAATGAACGAGAAAAGAGGGTGTGGAGATAACAGGCAGAGCTAACTTTCTAGGAGTTTTACAGAGAAGTGGGCTGGAGAGGGATATTGATAAAGAAAATTTTTATTTGGTTTTTAAAAATGGAAGAAATGGGACACCTGGGTGGCTCAGTTGGTTAAGTGTCTGCCTTTAGCTCAGGTCATGATCCCAGGGTCCTGGGATCGAGTCCCACTTTGGGCTCCCTGCTCAGCAGGGACCTGCTTCTCCCTCTGCCTGCCACTTTCTCTCTTTCTCTCTCTGACAAATAAATAAATAAAATCTGTAAAAAAATAAATATGGAAGAAATGACAGTATGTGTATCAATGTGCATGATCCCGTAGAGAAGAAAATTAGCCTTAAATAGGAGTGTGATTATTCACCTTTGAAATAGGAGGGAGGCAATGTATAAGGACATAGATGCAGGTTAGTGGGGGGGGGGGGTGCATGTAGATTTACCCTGATTGCTTTTATTTTCTCAGGAAAATAATAACCAAAGTTAGCAAATAAGAGTTAGGAGGAGAGCAGTGTGAGAAGAGAGGAGAAAGGGTGAAATTGAATTGAACAGGAAAATGTAGGAGTGCCAGGCAATATGAGGGTTCACTCAAGTTTTGTGGTTATGAATTCAGATGAAGGCAAGTCAATATGGTGGTGGGATTTTCTCTAGCCATCCTCAGCTGCTTGGGTGCAGGCCTGGGGGAGTAGGAGAATTGGATTTTCCAGGATTATGGTCAGCCAGGCAAGCACAAGAAAGTTTTTCCAGGCAGAAAACTTACAGAGGAACAGAAGGGGAAGGAAGTTGGGTGAATGTAAAGGAGTAGTTAGAATGATTATTCAAGGTGGCTAAGCTGGGTAAGAGAGGAAATAAGAGTCAACAAGCTTTATGGACAAGAAAAGACTGACAAGGTTGGATATCCTGTCCTAGTCCTAGAGAACTAACAGAGTTGAGGTGCTAAAGAGAGGTAGCTGGATATATGGTTATATGGTGGTCACAGAGTGGAATGCTGAAGACTGAGTTTATAAAAAGACTCAATTATTGGCAATGACACATACTTGTATAAATTGCAACCTGGTGTTTTGTTTTTTTTTTTTTTTAATTTTATTATGTTAGTCACCATACAATATGTCGTTAGTTTTTGATGTGGTAATCCACGATCCATTGTTTTCATATAACACCCAGTGCTCCATGCTGTACATGCCCTCCTTAATACCCATCATCAGGCTAACCTATCCCCCCTCCCCCCTCTCCTCTAAAACCCTGTTTTGCAACCTGGTGGTTCTTGAACAACGGCCCTGTAATGTGGGAAGTAGTCAAGCATTCCTTGGTTGCAGATAACCTACCATTTGGTTATTAAAAACCACTATTTTATGAAGTATTATATTATTGAAATAATGTTAAAGGAACATGAACTTAATATTATTGCATTACTGAGTCTTTTTTTCAAAAAGAATTTTACTTAAAATAATTGAGAAAATATGAAGATTCCCTTCAGGCCCAGGAATTCCATATCTAGAAGATAATTAGAGATGTATACTAAGATGTGTTTTCACACTGTTTACCACAAATTAATTATAATAGCAAAATTTGGGGAAAAGTATATTGGGCATATATTAATTAAACATTATGGAATATTTATATAATGGAATGCTATACAGACATTAAAATATGACATGGAAAAATATTTTTTGGTATGGGAATATATTCATCACACATTACCAAGAGAAAAGCAGTAT
>NW_023270839.1:24837878-24859732 GCF_011800145.1 Mirounga leonina | reverse complement strand
TATATATATTTGTTTGGTAAATAGCATAGGTCTGTTTGAATAAAAAATACTGCACAAAAATAGAACAGTAATTAACTTTGGTTGGTGGCATTGTAGATATTCTTTCCTCTTTGTGGGAGAGATTGTCTCTGGTTTTCAAGGTGTTTTAATTGAGCATGCATCTTGAAATCAGAAGATAAAAGCAAACAATAGTTGCTATATTAAAAATTCTACATTTTGTAGTAACCTATATCTGTTAACAATTATTGCCTGTTTATAACTTGGTTCTTTCCTTAAACTTGAGCAGAAGAATTCATCCCAAGTTATTCTTAGTTTGATTAGGGCTCCTATGCCTATAGGTAGCTAAACTTGACATTCTTAGAACAGTTATTTAGCTTCTGTTTCATCTGAGAGTTTTTTTTTTTTTTTTAAGATTTTATGTATTTATTTGACAGAGAGATAGAGCACAAGTAGGCAGAGAAGCAGGCAGAGGCAGAGGGAGAAGCAGGCTCTCCGCTGAGCAGGGAGCCCGACGTGGGGCTTGATCCCAGGACCCTGGGATCATGACCTGAGCCACCCAGGTGCCCCTTATCTGAAAGATTTTTAATGGCATAAACTTTTTCACTCTTTTAACTACTTCTCTTCCATCTGTCACTTCACATGTAGCCTGAAAAAATAATAAAGCAATGATTTCAACTCAATTCTAAAGGCATATCTAAAGGAAGAAATAATCTTGCTCCTTTTGTAGTCATAAAAAGATGTTTTTCTTCTTAAAAAAACACAAAGCATTTCCCTCTATCATCAGATATTTAGCTGATCAGTGTTTACTGATGAATTTCTCGAATGTGAATGCAACTGGCAACAGTAACTGCAGGCTTCCAGATCACTTCCAAATCGGGCTCTTAATTTAAGAGCTCTGTCCCATTGTCTTTTCTGGAAACAAGCATTTAAAAACCATGTTTAATCAAAACCAACCATAGTTTTATTTTCCATTTAAAGGAAATCTAACAATCTCTGAACATTCTCATTGGGTTGTCATAAGGATCTAGTGTTTTTTGTTAATGGCCTGGTTTGTTTCTGATTTCTCTGTTGCTTAATCTCCTGGGGCGTAGAGCCAAGTGCATGTTTTCAACATTCAACTATTTTCTCTACACCCCAGGAAATGTGAACTGTGTGTCACATTCAATGAAAGACTGTGCTTCCACCATGGAGTCTTCTTCATCTGAACATCTACTTTTGTTTGTCGGTGTTAAAATTCTAGTTTCTTGCACAATCTGAGGCAATTAAGTAGTTCTTCTGAGTCCCTTATTCTAGTACTGGATTTTTCCGAATGAAATTTCCTCCTGCCAATGTACATTTTTAGATTCAAATATGATGTAGAAATTTTACTATCTTTCTGGCTTGGTTTGATATTTTTCCTGTATTATAAGCAAGATTGAAATAGATATGCATATGTCAGAATTTTCTTCATATCAATGGCTTAGTGGACAAAGAATGAAATTAAATTTGCAGAACATTTACTGGAAAGTCATCTACAGTAAGACACAACTTTTTATGAAGATGTTGTCAGATTAATAATTATTTGGTTTGACAGTGTAACTTTTGACTTTGTGTGTGTGTGTGTATGGCTACATGTGTGTTTCTGTGTGTGTGTGATCTCTCCCACAAGCTGTACATGCTTCTATTTTTTAGCTATAGAAAGAATTCCTAAATAACCATTTCATTTGTCTGAATTCCCTTCCAATATTTACCCAGATGTATTAATTTTAGCAGAGCTATAATCATACACATATACCTTTTCAATTAAATGTGCACTATGTCATCACCAAACGAAAACAAATTGTGGAAAACACAATTCTGAATGAGTGGAAAGTTTGAATTGCAGGATATTTATGGAACTTGTCTCAGAGGCATTGCATCAAGGCTGCTTAGTGTTGCTCCCAGAGGTTTTGCTTTACTGAGAAACCAAGATGGTTATTTATAATCAATTTCTCAAGGGCTTATTAATTGTTCTCAAAGGAAGGGTGCTTAAAAAGACTTTTTTTTTTCAGTTGGGATCTTTTGGCTCTCTGAGGTATTTATTAAAATGCAGCTTCTATTTCCAGTTTTAGTTCTAACATGTAAAGACCTTGAAAGTTGTCACTCCTGCCTTTACAACAAGAAAAAGCTGAACAAACTGAAAATGAGCATGATTTCTTGGACCCATCAGAGAATTGAGGTTGCAGAACAAATCACCACCCTGAAATGTGGAAAGACCAGCAAATCTAGTCATAGCCGAGATCCACTCACTTGGCAGGAAGAACTACTGGAATCATAGACTGGTATGAACACATAAGTGGTCAGTTTTTGATGAATTAGATGGAGGTTGATTTTGTATTAGTTTGAGAGTGAAAACCTACTTGGGGCTATGGTCTTGGAAGTGGCGGGTTGGGGGGGGTGGTCTCTGCATTGCATGGGTTTACCTCCAGGAACCTTACCATGTTCTCATGGTAAAGAGAAAGAAAAATCCGTTCATAGCTCTGGCAAGGAGAAGGGAAAAGCAATTATTGTGAAATATGACTAAACGCTCTCCATCACAGCCTGCTCTCTGTGGGGGAAACAGTATCAGAGTCTTAGCCCACCTAGAGGAAGGGCATGTCTCTAATAGCCCCCTCTACCCTTCCTGTCTCACCTAAGCAGTATAGGGGGAAATAGGAAGCAAACACTGGTGAAGGTTCTAGCCCAGAGATGCAGGCCCGCTAAAAGACAGTTTAGTCACCTGGCCACCACAGCAACTGGGCTCCAATACCTCCAGCTAGATTACAGCTTAAAGATCTGCAAGATGCAGACTCCCAGTGGGAGTTCTTAGGGAAACCCAAGGACACCAGGGGAGACATAAATGAGGCCCTAGAGGAATTTGAAGTCACTGGCACCTATAGTTACAGTACACATTAAACACAGCCCAGTTAAACGTAAAACCTCCCACTACAGGCTTATATACCTTAGTTCCTTTTTTTTTTTTTTTAAAGATTTTTATTTATTTATTTAACAGTGATAGCACAAGTAGGCAGAGCAGCAGACAGAGGGAGAAGGAGAAGCAGGCTCTCCGCCAAGCAGGGAGCCTGATGAGGTGCTCGATCCCAGGTCCCTGGGATCATGACCTGAGCCGAAGGCAGCTGCTTAACTGACTGAGCCACCCAGGCGCCCCCCTTAATTCCTATTAATCAATATGGTATACTTTCATCAGAAAATTACAATGCATGGTAAAAGTTAAGAAAAATCCCTATCTGAAGAGACAAAGTGGCCATCAGAACCAGACTCAGATATGACACAGATTTGAAATGATGAGATAGGATATTTTCTTTTATTTTTTTAGAGGGACAGAGGGAGAGAGAGAATCTTAAGCAGGCTCCATGCCCAGCCCAGAGCCTGACATGGGGCTCGGTTTCAGGAGCCTGAGATCATGACCTGAGCTGAAATCAGGAGTCAGATGCTTAACCAACTGAGCCACTCAGGTGCCCCTCAGATAGGAAATTTTAAATAACCATGATTAATATGTTAAGGATTCCAATGGTAAAAGTAGAAAACATGCAGGAACAGATGGATAATGTAAGTAGAGAGAAGAAAACCCTAAGAAAGAATCAAAAAGAAATGTTGGAAATCAAAAATAGTGTATCAGAAAAGAAGAATGCCTTTTGTGGACTTATTAATCACTAGGCACAGCTAAGGAGAGTCAATGAAAGGAAATGATGATAGAAATTTCTCAAACTGATATGCAGAGAGAAAAAAGAATGGGGGAAAAAAAAAAGAAAACCAGAATAGAATATCCAAAAACCGTGGGACAATTTCAAATAGTGTAACATACATGTAACTGGAATATCGGAAAAAAAAAAAGCAGAAGAAATATTTGAATTAATAATGGCCAAATATTTTCCAAAACTAATTACAGACACCAAACCACAGAATCAGAAGTCCGGAGAACAACAAGTGGGATAAATAACAAGTGACTACACTTATACATATTATATTCAAACTGCAGACAGAGAAGAGAGAAACTATAGAGGAACAAGGATAAGAATTAAAACAGACTTCTCATCAGAAACTGTGCAAGAAAAGAGTGAAGTCCTTAAAGTGATGAAAGAAAAAAAAAAACTCTACCAACCTAGATTCTATATCCAGTGAAATTATCCTTCAAAAGTGAAAGAGAAACAAAGCTTTCTCAGGAAAACAAAACTGAGGGAATTCATTGCCACCTGTCCTGCAAGAAATGTTAAAGGAAGTTCTTTAGGGAGAGGGAAATTGATACCGTCAGCAACTGGGATTTACATAAAGGAAGAGCATCAGAGAAGGAATAAATAAAGGTATATTAAAATTACTTATTTTTAATTGATCCAAAAGACAGCTGTTTGTTTTAATTAATGATAATAACAGTGCACTGGGTACTTACACCACACAATAAGTGAAATGAAGGACAGGGGTGTGATAAGGGACAGGCAGGAGGCAGTGGGGTACTCTGTTAAAAGGGGCCTGTGTTACATGTGAAGTGGAATAGTGATTTTTAAAGGTGGCACTGGGTTTTATACGAAAACAATGAATCGTGGATCACTACATCAGAAACTGATGATGTATGGTGATTAACATAACATAATAAAATAAAATAAAATTTAAAAAAAAGGTAGACTTAGATTAGTTGTAAATGCATATCACAAACTCTAGGTCAGATGTTAAGATTGCTTTTAAAAGAGGTATAATTGATAGGGTAAGGAAAGAGATAAAATGGAATTACATAAAACCTTCAATTAATACCAGAGAAGGCAGGAAAAGAAAGGGGGGAAAAGGAACAAAAAACAAATACAAAGAATAAAAAACAGTTACAAGTGGTAAATAGGTTTACATTGTGCATCTGTCGTTCAAGTAAAATGTTTCAAGACTTGTGTCTGCTATGGCCTGATGGAGACTTTTTCACTAGCATCCAGCTCAGGTGTGAGGGCAGCCACTGCATTTGTGGGACACCGAGCAGCAGTGTCCTCAGTTTGGGCTCCTTTGCTTATTCCTGGGCCTCTTTCTCCTCTGCTGCCTCCTTTGTGCAATTGGCTTGAATGGAACCCCTGGAATGTTAGACGAGAGGAAAGCCATGGTCCAGAAGAGGCTCATTCCTTTGCCCTATGGAGCTCTCAGGAAAGAGGTCTCACTTAGAATTTTTGGATAAGCAAATGTAGGTAGCAATGACAATAAACCCTTGGGGAACTAACCATACAATTTATATTCTGGAATTCCATGATGCCATCAAATCATGAGAATAACAAGCAAGGTCTTGCTCCCACCTCCCCCGCTGGAGTAATCTAATTTCCCGGTGGATTTATCAAATGTTAGTTTTGTAATAAGGCAAATACCATAAAACTTCAAGACTTGATATTGATCTAATAAGTAGTCATTGGATATAGTCAATTGACATATTATTAAATTGGGGGATTCTATAGAGTAAGTAAAAGGGCTCTCGCCAGGGCATAGCCTTAGAAATATCTCTATGCTTTTTCTTATCAAGCATATCCTTCCATCATGCCTTTCCACCTCCTCTTCCTCTATTAAAATTCTATTTTAATCTTTATTTTCACTGTAAAATTCACATGCTCATTCTGTCACATTAATTAATATGCAAGTGATTCACTTTCATGTTTATTTGTCACCAGTTTGGGTCCCTTCTGCATGTCCTATATAGAATTAGCACTTAATCACAATAAATATGCTTTCTAGTACTGAAAGACAGTTGCCTAGGGTTACAACATTCCTGAATGACAAACAATCAGTTTTCATCGTTCAGTTTTTTCTAGGGGATTCCAAGAGTGTCTGTTGGGCAAAAAATAGGCTCTGCCTTTCTTTTCCACACTTAACAAATACTGGTCAGTTTATTTGCCTTCAGAGGTCCATAAGATGTTTATCATTGTAAATTATCATTGTAAATTACTACAGCTTCGAGTTCCTAAGAGGACATTTAAAATACTTTCCATATTTTAATGTACTCAGAGGCTTTCATACAATTAGACTAACATTTCCTAAACCGACGTTCCATGGATGTTAATAGCTTGCCACAAAAGTTTCTTGCTGAAATATTTTTGAGAGAATGTATTAAACTCACTTTAAAAGGTTTTTAACACACTAATATACATAATGAATTGCTTGAAAGTGGTTTATTGTTAAATATTTGGACAGTGCTCATTAGGACACTTCCTAGAAATCCCTGCATGACAAATTTAGCAGTTAACAGGCATTTTTATTATTAATTTTGAGTAGACATTTTTCGAGAGAAACCATAAGTCTGAACACACACACACACACAAAGCTACTTCAGAACCTTGTTTGTGTTGGTTTGTTTTTGTGCATGAACCAATCACTTATCATGTAGGGACTGAGCTTGAAGATGAGATGATGTTTATGATGCAACCAATATTCTGGCTTCTTAGAAGAGATGAAGAGATTCTTAGGACAGATCAAGTACTTAAGTAGGAAGCTAAGGGTGGAGGTGAGGGTGGGGGATTCTTTTTTTTTTTTTTTTAAGATTTTATTTATTTATTTGAGAGAGAGAGAATGAGAGACAGATAGCAAGAGAGGGAAGAGGGTCAGAGGGAGGAGCAGACCTCCCACTGAGCAGGGAGCCTGATGTGGGACCCGATTCCGGGACTCCAGGATCATGACCTGAGCTGAAGGCAGTCGCCCAACCAACTGAGCCACCCAGGCACCCGAGGGTGGGGGATTCTTGATAAAAAACCTGGAAGTTGGAAACAGGTTAAAGGGTGGGTTAAGGGAAGAAAAGAAGAAAAGAGATGACGTTCTTGAAGCTATACAAAAGAGAAGCTATCCAGAGAAGCTGGATCTATAGAGAGAACATACAGAAATGAAGCACTCCTTAATATTGTGGAGCAAAGGAATGCTCCACAATATTAAGGAGCCTTCCCAGGTGTTGGCAGCCTATGGAGTTCTATCATATCAGCCTGAGGAGGAAGAGACACATCCACAGGAACTGGTGCAGACTTCTTACTGAGAAGAATGGAGGCAGCCCAAGAGAGCACACACATAGTAAATAGGGAAGAAAGCATTTCTCCTGGATTACATTTCCAAAACAAGATGGTCAATGCTAAACCAAGTTACTGCTATGCACTTCTGCACGTTCACGTGGAATGAATTACGTCGCCTCAGGAGACATGGACTGTTTATCTAGTGGTTGCATTCCTGAGAAGGAAGCTAAAGGGCATGTAGCAGAAAATAATGAGCTTTGGAGTAAAAAATCTGAATCTCAATCCTAAAACTGTTGCTCACAAGTAGTGTGATTTGGGACAAGTTAGCCTTCCTAAATCTTAGTTTCTTCTTTTGTTTCTAAAATGAGAATGACGTCTGCTTCTTCAGAACATATTAATATGTGTAGAATAAATTTTGCTCATAGAAGCAGAAGCATTTTTTAAAGTTCCAAATATATTTATTTTATTTATTTATTTATTTATTTATTTTATTTTTTTTAAAGATTTTATTTATTTATTTGAGAGAGAGAATGAGAGAGAGCACAGGAGAGAGGGGAGGGTCAGAGGGAGAAGCAGACTCCCGCCGAGCAGGAAGCCCGATGCGGGACTCGATCCAGGGACTCCAGGATCATGACCTGAGCTGAAGGCAGTCGCTCAACCAACTGAGCCACCCAGGCGCCCAAAGTTCCAAATATATTTAATTCAGCTTTGATTGAAGTGAAAACTAGAGGTCCACAAGTTATTTCAAGAAAGAAACTTTAGAGACCAAAAGGCAATGCTTTTTTAAAAATCAAAACATGAGGGGCGCCTGGGTGGCTCAGTCGTTAAGCGTCTGGCTTCGGCTCAGGTCATGATCCCAGGGTCCTGGGTTCGAGCCCCACATTGGGCTCCCTGCTCAGCGGGAAGCCTGCTTCTCCCTCTCACTCCCCCTGCTTGTGTTCCCTCTCTCACTGTGTCTCTCTCTGTCAAATAAATAAATAAAATCTTTAAAAAAAATTAAAAAAGTAAAAAATCAAAACGACATTCTGGAAAAGGGAAAACTATGGAGACAGTTAAGAGATCAGTGGTTTCCAGGGGATGGAGAGGAAGGAGAGAGGAGTAAGAGGAGCACAGAGGATTTTTAGGGCAGTGAGGATGATATTATACCATAATGATGGCTACATGCCATCACATATTTGTCCAGATCCATAGGATGTGCAACACCAAGAGTGAACTGGGATGTAACCTATGGACTTCTGGTGATAATGTGTCCAATGGAGGTTCATCAATTGTAATAAATATACCACTTGGGTGGGGGAGGATGTTGATAGTGGGGAAGGCCATACATGTGTCAAAGTAGGGGGTATATGGGGAATCTCTGTACCTTCCTCTTGATTTTGCTGTGAACCTAAAACTGCTCGAAAAAAATTTTGTCTTAATTTAAGAAATCAAAGTGCTAGGTAGGGTTGCCTGGGTGGCTCAGTTGGTTAAGCGTCTGCTTTTGACTCAGGTCACAATCCCAGAATCCTGGGATCGCGTCCTGCATCGGGCTCCCTGCTCAGCGAGGAGCCTGCTTCTCCCTCTGCCTGCCGTTCCCCCCTGCTTGTGCTCTCTTTCTCTCTCTGGAGGGGAATAAAATAAATAAAATCTTAAAAAAACAAAACAAACCCACAAAGTGCTAGGTTTGGTCATTAAACTTTGTTTAAATGGAGAAAAGATAGTGAATATTTATAAACCAATTACCTTAAAATTCATTTTAAATCTATAACTTGTCATCATAAAGTTGCGTTTCTGTTTAAATCTGTTTGCAAAAATATTTTTGTTTTAATAATTTAAGGACTATTGTGTTGTGACTATGAATGCTTGCTATAGGAAACTACAGTTATTAAAATGTACAGGTAGAAAACTATTCACTTAAAATGATAACCATTTCTTAAGAGGTTGATTTCTCCCCTCAACCTAGTGAAAATTAATCCACTAACTATTCTTTGAGTGGTTTATGGTATGAACTACCAATATAAAAAGACTGTACAGACTCTCAAAATTATGAACAGATCTAAAGGACTTTCCTTTCTTGAAAAATGTATCTTACATATAATTTAAAAAGTGACTAAAATGCATTAACTTTAAAATACAATGCAGAGACTGAATTTTCCTCGACACATAACAAATATTTGTCTTAATCAGCAGGTCTGCAACTGTTCCCTATTCCTTGAAAGCTCATATTCCACATAACCCACAGTCTGGCCAAACCTCAAGAATTCTAAATTAAATATTTTAAGTTAGAGATGGAGGACAACCCTACCTTTTCTCATCATGACCTTGCTTCCCAGGAATTCTAACCTACCTGGCTGGCATGCTTGCTGGTTTAAGAGTCATTCTAACTTAGCTGGGAGACGAAGGACAGGGAAGATACACAGATTCCGGGCAGTCATAGCCACCCTACGCTTTCATAAGGTTTTCATTATCTCCGGGTTGGCTCTGACTCTGTTTTGCTAGCAGTCTTCTATATTGGGGTTGTGTAGTGAATGTGTATACAGCGAGAGAGAGAAAGAGAATGATAAAGCAAATTGGCTGAAATGTTTACAATTAGTAAATCTAAGGTATATAGGGTTCCTTGTACTATTCTTACAATTTTTTTTAGCATTTAAAATTATTTCAAAACAGAAAGTTAAAAGAGAATCATGCCTGGAGTTCCATGGAAGAATCTACCCACACATCTCACGCTGGTTGGGAGGTTGGAGTGCACATAGAAAACTTCTAAGAGATGGTACTGCCTGACTTCCTTTTGTCAGCTCTGACACAGTTGACATACCGTGTTATATGTAGATGAAGAATTAGTAACATGGAAGGAAAGATGATTTGCCTAAGAAGGCATACTATATCTCTGGTTTTCAAAAAAAGTCAGGGACATAATCTACACTTCCTGACCCTGACCCTGTGAAGGTATAATAACTGACTAGACAGGTCTGAGAAAGCCAAATGGGCCTTTGCCATTCAAATTCAAACCCCAGTGAAATTGTCTTACAGGAAAGAGAAGAGAATGTGTGTGTGCGTGTGTGTGTGTTGTGGCAGAGGGCGGGGAAGGCAGTGGCCTGGACCATTTTTCCACAACAAGCCCAGCCTCGTTCTCTTAGCTCATAGTCCCAATGCTCACGTTTCCTTCTGACCTCCCTCATCCCTGCCATACTCTTCTTTTAGGAATGGTTCCTGGCTCTGCAGGATTCCACACCAACGTGGCTCAGGTCCTTATACTCTGAATGCCACGAATTTGTCACTTAGGAACAAGAATAAGCCAGGGCCCAGAAAGGGACACATGTCACAGCAGCCCTGATGCTGGAGTCTGGGTGCAATGCAGGGAGTGAGACCGCAGCATGGCAGCAGGGGGCCTGATGGGCCAGATGGATGTTCTGCATGTGCACACCCTTCTCAGCACCCTGCCAGGGGAGCTCTGGGCAGGACTGCCTCCTTTCTTGGGAAGAGTTCCTTGATTGGCAACAAAACTTGGGCTCAAATTTGACCAATGCTTTGAAATGTAGTGTATTAATAGAACATTTGGGGTATAATAAGACCAATATATCAGGAAGTGACTGCCATAGAAAAGATAGTTTATTACTCACAGTTCCCAAGAGGAGGGGCCAAGCCATGCCATGGGGTGAGGACACATGGGGAAGCACCAGGGCCATTTAAGAGGCAGAGGGAAAGGGAGGAACTGTTGTTGGCAAGAACCTTTCCTTTTTGTGGTTTCTGCAGGGATGGATTTAAAATTTGCATCAAAAGCATTATCATATTCTCCATCTAACTGGACAGTTTGTGTTATACTCCCATTACGTCCATTAGTTTCTTGAGGCACCATAATATTAAAAAATAATGTAAAAGATTCTAATGAAAATAGTTAGTAGCAAACCCAGAGGCAACAAACTTTGATGTAAAGGTAAGATGGCTTTGACTGTTCAGAATTGGCATAATGGGGGGCGCCCGGGTGGCTCAGTCGTTAAGCATCTGCCTTCGGCCCAGGTCATGATCCCGGGGTCCTGGGATCGAGCCCCACTGGGAAGCCTGCTTCTCCCTCTCCCCCACTTGTGTTCCCTCTCTCGCTGTGTTTCTGTCAAATAAAATATTTAAATGAATATTTTTAAATGCATCTGAAGACTTATTTTTAAATTTTATTACCTAGGAATTAATAAAAGCTACTCATTAAATCTTGCCACCCAGGATACCTAAGCCCTGGTTCTAGCTGGCAGTTGGGTGGTCAAAACACACTTAAGGGAGATATACCCTGAGGTATCACAAGAGGGTTGGAACCAGACATCACAGGGGAAATGAGTGAAATCAGTTGGGGGCTTCACACTATTGGATCATTTGTTTTTGTGTTGGGCCACCTTAGAGGGCATCGGCTATACCGATATTTAAATTTTCCTTTTCCCCTGTGATGTCTGGTTCCAACCCTCTTGTGATACCTCAGGGTATATCTCCCTTAAGTGTGTTTTGACCACCCAGCTGCCAGCTAGAACCAGGGCTTAGGTATCCTGGGTGGCAAGATTTAATGAGAAGCTTTTATTAATTCCTAGGTAATAAAATTTAAAAATAAGTCTTCAGATGCATTTAAAAATGTGTCATGTATTATTTTAGGCATGTGAGCTATGAAATAATGGCAATAATGATGTGTTTAAACCCATTAAATCATGTAGCTGGCTGAAAGTGTTCCATAAAATAGAGTGGGAGTAATAACTGTAGGTCAAATTGAATTCTGAAAGATGACCACACAGGGACCAGGCAGGCTCAAGAACATGAATATACTCTGACGCAGAAATCATTTTAATGGAATTTCCTGAGTTTCACAGAGAACACATGCAGTTCATAAGACAAAGATAGCATGAAGGTGTAGATAGTCAATCATTGGTTCAGACATCAAATAGGATGGCCAGTTGGGATAGTTCAAGGCATAAATAAATGGGCATCACATGTTTGTGGAGTTATTTTCCTGATGCTCTTGGCTAATAGTTAAAAATATGTAGTGCAGATTTCCCTAATAGAACTTACCATGACGAATTGTATTTTACTGCACACTGATCTGCTTCCTCAAGCAGCCTGTAGGTTCCTTCTTGAGGAGAAGTAACAGTGGTGGTGGTGGTGGTGGTGGTAAGGGGATGAGGTGGTAATAAGTAATGGGACAAAGATGATGATCCTGAAAGCAATAGCTGAAATTTATTGAGCACTTCCCTTGTGTGAGGCATTACACTAAGTCCTTCACATTACTGTCCTTAAGCTTTACCGCCGTCTTCCCCGTGGGGTAAGTACGGTCACATCCCTAATCTACAAAAGAGGTATTTATTTATTTTATTATTTTTTAAAAAATATTTATTTATTCAACAGAGAGAGACGCAGTGAGAGAGGGGACATAAGCAGGGGCAGAGGGAGAGGGAGAACCGGACTCCCCGTGGAGCAGGTATTTAAGGGCTGGAGAAGATAAGTAGCTTAGAGCTGGTTTTTAAACCCAGATCTCTCTTGTTCGGGACAGGGCCCTTATCTTCCTGGTCTTTGTCTTCTGACAGCTGGCGCAGAGCTGGCGAGGGATGGCTTTTGTTTTTGGGAAATGAAATTTTGGGCCAGGAAGAGGTTGGGCTTCCTCATAAGTGCCACAGTAACAGAACAGGCTGCCCCAGTGGGGTGACCTCCCTGATTCTAGGGATTCTTGAACTGGGTGGGCAACTGGATTAGCTTAGTGGTTTTTAAACTGTGTTTTACAGAGTTACTTCAGAGATGACCTGAATGGGGTGAAATACAAGCCTAAAGGGCAGTCTCTGGACTCTCCTCTGCTTTTACCAGAGTAGCACTGTTTTATCTGATTTATAGATTCAGGTTCTGTGTGAGGTTGTCTTTGAATAAAGATTCCTGATGCTACAAACATGTCCAAAGTCTTTAGACCAGGTGATCTCTAAGACCTTGTCTAAAATTAACATTGTTTGGTTTGGTCAAGGTCTTGTGCTAGTTGAGTGGCAGAGCTTGGACTAGAATCTGGGTCACCTGGTTCTTTCTTCTAACCCATGCTTTCCTGATGCCTAGACCTAGTTATCCTTCCTCAGACAATTCTGAGTATCCTGGTGGCAAGATTACCTGACAATTCCAATTAAGCATCTGCCTTCAGACAGGTCATGATCCCGGAGGATCCTCAGACAATTCACTGATAAAGTTAGTTCTCTGAGGCCCAGTAGTTTAGGGAAAAGAACTGAAAGTTGGATGACCTTCATACAAAACCTGACTCCTCCACAAATTAGCTATAGAATCTGGAGCAATCATTTATTTATCCATCAAATATTTATTCTACCTCACTACAGACCAGGCAGTGTTTGGTGCATTGGAAATATACTAGTGAACAAGGTAGACAGAATCCCTGCTCTCATCAAATGTTCATTTAAAGTGGTGATACAGAGGGGCTGTAGATGGCTCAGTCAGTTGAGGGTCTAGCTCTTGATTTCAGCTCAGGTCATGATCTCAGGGTACTGGGATCTAGCCCCACATTGAGCCCTGCATTGGGCTCCACGCTCAGCAGGGAGTCTGCTTGTTCCTCTCTCTCTCCCCCTCCCCTGCTTGTGTGCTTGCTCGCTCTCTCAAATAAAAAAATCTTTAAAAAATAAATAAAAATAAAGTGGTGATACAGAGAACAAAAAGATTGGTAAACAAGATAATTTCTACTAATAAGGACCACCACACAGGTGGAAAAAAAAATAAAATGGTAAGATCAGACAAGGAAGTGAGAACCCCAGAACGAGGGTCTACCTTGGGCTTTAAGAGGGGTTCTTGATGAATAGCTCCTTACTTTTTCACCTTCCAACAGGAGGAAAAATTCTCTAAAAAAAAAAAAAAAAAAACCCAAAAAACAAAAATCAAGAAACTGAAACAGAACAAGGAGATCCATCTCTCTTCCCAGTTGGATCCATTCTTTTGATGTTGGGTGACCTGTACTCAATGGGAAGGAGCAGACATACATGCGTCTTCTGAGACGCCATCTTCAGAAGGCTTGCCTGGGACATGTAGGCACTCAGCACATCCTTCAGTAGGAATGAGAAAGCCCCACATGTGGCACCAAGGTGTCCCAGGTTTCCCTCCCCCTTGGTTTTCACAGTCTGCCCAAACCGTGAGCAAATGTCATAAGAAGCCAACACGGGTTCCCAGGTGTTTTTGCTGTTTCCTCCTTCTGTCTTGTCTTGGCAGGCAGTTTGTGTTAGTGAAAAGAAAGAACACTCCACCAGGAAACCTGAGCTCCAGTTGGAGATTTGTGACTAAACGGGCAGGTGACGCTGGGGAGTCTTAGAATTTTGGAGCACAAATAGGTCTTAGGGAAATTCTTCATTTTACAGACAAGGAAATGGGATTCCAAGAGGTCAACCTTAATTCAAGGTCATTTGGTGTATGCGGACAGGTCTAGAACCTCAGATCTCATGATTTCCAGTGCAGTGCTCTTTCTGTAGCAAAATGTTCTCACTGTCTCTGGGCCTCAAGGACCTCATCTGTAAAATGAAAGGATTGACATGGCTCGGGGGCCTAATCAGTGCACAGATGTGCTTTGTCCGGCTAGCATGGGGCCGTCAAGTCCTTCAGTGTGAGTCCATGGGGTGGGTCATCAAGTCTCTGGTTTGACACAGACCCTGTCACTCCCATTCACCATTCTCTGTTATCTGCTCAGCCCCTGTTTGCATGAGTTTAGGACCCTGGACTAGAGGATCTCTTAGATCCCTTCCAACCTCGAACATGTCTGATCCTGAGTTTTCTCCCTTCATACTTTTAGACAGCAGACAGAATTTCTGATGGGAAAAAAGAATCTTTTGGACCAACTTTGTCCCTTTCTGGCAGAACTACCACCTATCAAATCAGAGAGGAGTGAGAAATTACAAAAGTTTAGTCATCTCAATCCAAAGAGGCCAAAATCTGACTAAAGGCAGCCTCAGCTTATTATAAATTTAACTCATAGTAAACCACCTGGCAAGATCAAGAGGTGAACCCCTTTGGGCTTAGGAATAAAGGGCCTCTGGTTGCTAAAACTCCACCCTTTCAGGGAGACCCCTGCATCACACATGCAGAAAGTATGTGAGGCTGGAACACCGTGTTTTCTGGGGTGGCGGCATCCCAGTGGATCCAATCTGAAGCTTAGTGCTGGGAGGAGCAATGTTGGCTACAGATACTGGCCTCAAATGAAACAATGACTATGCATGCTTCAGGGAATTTTATGAAGTATGAGATCACCATGGCTGTGCTGGGCTTTCTTCACACAGCCTGTTATCTATAATTGGGGAGTTAGAAAAGGCAAGGACTTTAAATATCCCAGGGAGCCTATCCCCTGCCCTGCAGAGTAAACTCCTTCTCTAGTTCTGCTATCCCCCTGCCCACAGAACACTGGCCTCAGATTCAGGGAGGCTTTTACCTCAAGTCATTCTGCAGTAGAAATACACCTTGCTGCTTGGTTTGCTCATCAAAGGACCTGTGTGGCCCAAGTGACAAAACATCAATTCCATTATACCTCATCTTCCCGATCTCTTCATTCCCCTATTTACTCACTTATTTAACAAATATTTGTTGAATATTTGCCTACCATGTACCAGATGTTATTCTAGTGCTTGGGGTACATGAATGAACAAATCAAGAAGTTCTTGTGCTTACAGTGCTTACATTCTATCTGTGCAATAGGTGATTATTCTGGATGGATCCTAAAAAGATCTAAGATTTTATGAGTACCTTCTTAGTTACCTGACAGTCTCTTCGATGGCATTTTAAGGGATGCTAAGAGTCTAAGACATGTTTTCTACACTCACTTTTCTCCTCACACCTACAATGGCTGTGAGGAGCAAAAATACGATTTCCTAGTTTCTATGGCTCTTTTTCTTCCTCCAATCCTATAACCATTAGAGAGCCTCAAGGCTTAATTATCATAGCCTGAACTCCCACTCTAGACTTCTGAATGCTGAAAATGGGCTTTTTAAACCCTGCTTTACATCTAGTTTAAAGACACTTCTTTTTGGATCCCCATGTGAAAACTCAAGATGTCTATAAATGAAATGGTCTCTCCACGACTAGCTATCCATCCTGGTTTTGATAGTTCTGTCATCAATACCAGTTTTTTTTTTTTCTTTTCCTCTCATGTTCTCAGTTTAAAACCTTGTCTTCACTCACTTCTGATATCTCTGACACTCAGCTTATCTACTGACTTCTTTCATCTGGTTCCCCATGTCTGTTGGTGTCTCTTCACTGTCACTCTTCCCTGCCATGCTCATTCTGGGTGGGTACATCAGCCCCTGCCCCAATCTCTCCTGCATGTGCACTCCAGACAAATGTGCCTTAAATACGGCTTTCATCTCACCACTCCCTGCTCCTATCAGACGTCTAAATCCCTTGCCAGGTTTATGATGCCCTCCATGCCTCCCCTCTATTGATCCAACAGCTTTTTCCATTTTCCCATTTTTCTCTACATGTACTCTGCTTTTAGTCAGGTGGGTCTCTTAACATTCCTCAATTGCACAAAGCTCATTCTATTTATGTTCAAGCATTTAATTCTCAGCCAGGACAGCCTTCTCTTCTTCCTTCCCTTAGCCTAAATAGATCACACACCTATTATTTGGAATAACTCAAGTGTTACTTCCTCCATGGAGCCTTCACTGGCCAACAAATAGCCTCCTTCCTGTGGGCTTCCACGGGTCTATAGTTTGCCCATGGCATTTAGCAATCATTTACATTAGTTGTTAAATGTTTTGTCCATTGTTTCTTATATTCATCTCGTCTCTCCAATGAACCAAAGCTCCTTGGCGAGGAACTATAGACTATATGTAACATATATAGTCTATTTGTACTACACTATACCACACTACACTATACTATAGAATTTTGTGCCTAAGCTTTCAAGTCTAAGCTTTTTGGTTGATTGTATTTTGGTAGACTCTACCCACATTTCCCCCATGAAATAGGAGGCTATTGAACTTCATTGTCCCTTTTACCATTTTGTGCCAAAGATAAATAAAAGTTGATTTTTATTAAGAAAAAATAACTAGCCATGTTTATCCCATCTTTATGAATCCTTATTTATGTACACAGATACATTATATGTTTTCAGGCACAGGGTTTATTCTGGTGTTCTTGGCTATTACTTTTATATTAAGTTAAATCCCTCACTTTTTTTTGTCCCCTACTCACCTGATCTCAAGGAGAAAAATTATGTTAAGGGATATTAGAGAGGTTCGTGCACCTTCAAGATGGGTTTTTTTTTCCTGTGAAAGAACTAAGGTTTTATAACCATTTACATAGAAGAGAAGTCACTTTATGCCTGTCAACATGAAAAATAATTTGCCTAGAAGAAACGGGAATATGGTTGTTTGCAACTTCGAACTCAGTGAGCTAAAAATCTGTTATTTTCAGAATATAAATCAACTGTCAAGAATCTGTGTACCAAATGATTATGTGTTGCATATTTCTCTCTTAATTCATGCACACCATGCATTGTGTAACATTACCTCATATGCCGTAATCAGCTTGTGTCACATGCAAGATACATAAAATGCATCATGAATGTCCCACTAGATATCAAAGCCATCCAAGTCTAATTTACTTATTTTAAAGACTCTTTCTAGTTCTTGTCCCAGAACATACAAACATCAGAAATCAGAAGTCAGTCTGAATGTTTGAATACCTTATTGTAGTAAATCATAATATCTCCATTTGCTATTCTTTGGTTATCTGTACATTTAGCCTGGATTTCTTTCAAGTGTACTTCTTGTTTTTTAACAACACTTTAATGCGATTTAAAAAATGTTATAAACAGGAGCCCCTTTTCATACTAAGTAGGTTCATGAACTGTGAATTATTGCATGTGGCTCATTTACCATTTTAATCATCTATAGGATTTTCAAGAGTCAGAATTTTCTATCTTGTTTCAGAGCAGAGCAAAAATTATACTCCTTTTAATTCAAAAGAATCCATAGACCATAGGAAAATCTGCAGAAGAGAGATGATTTTCTTCAAAAGCCCCATGGACATATTGAGGTTTCTAGCCATTTGGGATCTGCACTACCTCAGAGGAAGATAATACTCAGAATGGAGGGCACAGAAGGGAAGTGCATGGCGCAGCCTGGCCTCCATTGCCTTTTTTTTTTTTTTTCTTTTTAGCTTAGATTATTTTATTTTATTTTTAACTTTTTTATTGTTATGTTAATCACCATACATTACATCATTAGTTTTAGATGTAGTGTTCCATGATTCATTGTTTGTGCATAACACCCAGTGCTCCATGCAGAATGTGCCCTCTCTAATACCCATCACCAGGCTAACCCACCCTCCCACCCCCCTCCCCTCTAGAACCCTCAGTTTGTTTTTCAGAGTCCATCGTCTCTCATGGTTCATCTCCCCCTCCGATTTCCCCCCCTTCATTCTTCCCCTCCTGCTATCTTCTTTTTTTTTTTCTTAACATATATTGCATTATTTGTTTCAGAGGTACAGATCTGTGATTCAACAGTCTTGCACAGTTCACAGCACTCACCATCCATTGCCTTTTCAGTGCAGAGTATTGTATTCACAGAGCTCAGACAAAAGAGAACATGAATTTGTGAATGTGTACTCTTCATCAAGGGCACAAGCCTTATAAACACATTCCTCTACCCCACATCCATTCCCCTCTTCTGACACACACGTTATGCACCCTCTACTTTTCCCATATGCATCAGGATCTGGAACAACATAGCGGTAGCGTGGGCTGAACAGTGTGGGGAGACCCTGTGTCAAGAACAGTTACGTGCCCCTCGCCTGCCTTGGAAGAAAGAGGACTTATTCCTCTCAAGAAAACTTGCCACATTCAAACAAAAAGAAGTAAGAATAGGAAGTAATCCTTACTCCTTAGAGACTCTCATCCATTAATATTTTAAAAAGCAAGACCTTGTGCTTATTGAACAGAACCCTCAGTTACGGGTTAAAACTTGTGGGTTCCAGCAGTCCGAAGTGCTGAAGTTGCCATGAAGGAATCAGCAGCTGGGTATCAGGGCTCCCCAGTCATCTTCCCCCCGGGGAACTGGCTGTTTCCATACTCATCCCGGTCAGGCCTCCGGTCAGGCCTGCTGGTAAGATCCCCAATCTCAGGGTGGAGGAAGCCCTGAGCCTTCCCAGAAGACCACAGAGGAAAGGAAAACGCTAAAAATCTTGCCAACTTGGATTGTAATTTCAGTACTTTTATGACAAATTCTTGTAATGTTTACTCATTTTCCTATTTTTTTTCCCAGAAGAGGGTATATCTCTGCCTCCCAGGGTTTTGCAAGTAACGCTGACACATTTTTGCCGCAGCTGTCATTGAACAATGCTTACTTTTCTCCTAGTTTTCATCATGAAGTTAGAATTCATTGAAGTAGGACATGTGAAGTATTGTTTTTCTGTGGTTTTGAGACCATATTGAAGCAGCGGCGATAAAGGAAATGGGTGGGGAATTGCTATTAACTCCGTTGGACTCGACTGTTCCCAAATTGAACACATTATCTTTCTAGAAAGTTACTCTGAGCTCCCTAAATACGAAATTCCTTTCTTTTTGCTCTCTCCAACTTTATGTCCTCTCTTTTTAACTAATCTGAAACGTGAATTATTTTTCCTGCTAAATGGCATAGAGTAATTATGGAACAGTGCTTTGCAAATAATAGGTAGTCAGTAAGTGTTCCAGAATGAAAGAAAATCAATTGTAGTTTTAACTATCATGCCTAGGAATGATGAATTCCAACAAATCATTATTTTCCTACCCTTTAAAATAATGTTTACTTCTTTCTAATGCATATTCTTTGTAGTAAATTATATATGGTATAAATGAGAAAATAAAAGATCACTCAAAATTCCCTCATTACAATGATAATATATTTTTTAAAGATTTATTTATTTATTTTACAGGGGGCATGGAGGGGCAGATGGGGAGAATCCCAAGCAGACTTCCTGCAGAGTGCTGAGCCCAGTGTGGGGCTCGATCCCAAGACCACAGCCCAAGCCAAACCAAGAGTTGGGTGCCCAACCAAGTGAGCCACCCAGGGCCCCTACAATGATAATATTTTGATGTGTATTTTCTTTTGGCATATATATATTTACATATTTATATATGTATTTATATATTTAACTTTCTATTATATAGTCAGTATTTTCCAACTTATTAAGGGCATGATTTTTAATAGAAATATCATATAATATATGATTCTATCACAATATGTTTAACTATTACCCTTTTGTTAGTCAACAAGATTCTTTATAATATTTCAATATTATAAATACTGAGATGAGGATCCTATGACCATTCTGATAAAAAAATCTGTTTTTTAGTTCTGAGTGTTTCCTTAGGGTTGATTTCTGGAATTGAAATCACTAGGTAAAGGTGTACTGGTATGTTAAGACATTTTTATTATGGACAATTTAAAGCATAAGGAAAAGGGATAGAATGGCAATGTGAACCCCATGCACCCATTACTCAGCTTCAACAATAATCAGTTTATGGTCAGTCTTGCTTCTCCACTACCACTACCCACACTCCCTTTCCCCTCAGGGGTTATTCTGAAGCAGATAACAGGCATCTGGCCATTTGGTCCCAGAACTCACCCTTGACTTTTTCCCCTGGTCCCCCACATCCAACTATCGGCACATCCCACTGCTTTTATTTCCCAAATATACTTTGTGCCCACTCCTCTTCATCTCTGTTGGCATCACTCCAGTTCAGGGCACTACTCTCTCTCACCTAGACCACTCCAATAATCTCCTGATTGGCTTCCCTACTTCTACTCTTGCCCATTTATCCTAAGGTAAAGATCTAATACTTCTAATAATTATTTTAAGACTAATTCCTGTAACAACGCATAATAAATTTATCTAATTCTTTAAATTTTTATGTTGAACATGTTCTTTTTTCAAAGGGTTGCAAAAAGTGTTCAGCCTGTTTCAAAGAGATCATTCTAGGTGGAACACCAACAGGTAATCTCTTGATTGAGGAGGGGAGGGAGAGATATACGTATAGATACAGGTATATTTGGGAATATATAGATGTAATTATAATTATATGCAGATTTTGAAAACAGATATATAGTTAAAATCAGTCACTAAGTGATATCTAAAATTGGTATATCTGGACATCTTCTAAAAAATCATATATATATATATATATATTGATTTCAGTGGTTGAGGCATAGTTCTGCCTGGAAAGAGGAGGTTAAATTAAATGAATTTTAATTAAAGTTTCTTCTAGCCATTAAATTCTTTGAGTATATGACATTTTTTTTTTTGTAAAGTAGGATCCACACCTAGCATGGAGCCCAATGCAGGGCCTTAACTCATGGCCCTGAGATTAGGACTTGAGCCTGAGATCAAGAGTCGGACATTTAACTGACTGACCACCCAGGTGCCCCTATGACATTTCTTGATATAAACATCCAGGTAAAAATTGAACATAAAGAAGTATACTGCTTTTCAAGACATGACAAAGATGAGCTATCAGGTAAAAGTCAAGAAGAGTTTAAGTAAATGATGGTGATGCTTACCTACTTATTAAATACAATATGTCCATTTATGTCTTGTCTGTCCCGCAGTTACTGAAGCCACTGTTGTCATGGAAAGTGTAAGGGGACTGGGATATGGTAATTTATAACAGTCTGGAAATTTGATTGTGCTGAGTCCTCAAGCTAGAAGATCAAGTTTCTTTTTCTTTCTTCCTCCCTCCCTCTCCCCCTCCCCCTTCTTTCCTTCCTTCCTTCCTTCCTTCCTTCCATCTTCCTTTCTTCCCCTCCCTTCCTCTCTTCCTTCCTTCCTTCTTCCTTTCTTCCTTCCTTCCTTTCTTTTCTTTTCTTTCTTTTCTTTTCCTTTCTTTTCTTTTCTTTTCTTTTCTTTTCTTTTCTTTTCTTTTCTTTTCTTTTCTTT